>NC_092266.1:13810756-14038256 GCF_036320965.1 Panulirus ornatus | reverse complement strand
ATACCTGGTTTAAGAAGGACACACGTAAGCATGCCTGGGTGAGGAGGTATGGTGGTAAGACTGCACTATCACATTACATACTAATTGACAGGCATGCAACAGAAAGACGTCTGGACGTGACTGTCTTGAATGCTCCATGTAAGGCCATTACCCAGTAGAGGCACTTGTAGGGGTTTTGGGGAAGATAGCAGACAATATCAGTCAGCTTGGGAAAGAGACGTGAGTGAAGAAATACCAGAAACTGTGTCGAATGGCAAAAGGGGATAGGAAACGAAACAATGGGATTGTTTGAGAGTGGAAGATATTTAGGGAAGCAGTGTTAGCATGTGCAAGAGTGGCATGCGAAAGGTGAGAGGTGGGCAGATGAGAAAAAGTAATGAGCGGTGGGATGAAGAAATAAAGTTGCCAGTAAAAATTAAAGTGAGGTGTGTCGGGGCCACTTACAAGGAAGGAGTGCAAATGATAAGGAGTTGTGTTAGAGAAAGAAACATCTCAAGAGTGAGATGCTGGGGTTGAAAAAGAGGGCAAATGAAAGGTGGCGTGGGCAATTATCAATTAACATCAGGGAGAATAAGATATTCTAGAAGGAGGTTAATAGTGTTAGAGAAAAGAGAGAACAAATGGAAACATTGGTGAAGAAGGCAGAAGGGTATGTGATAACAGGTAGTGATGAATGCATCAGTTCGAAACTCACCCATGACGTATATGCATTTGCCTTTCTACGGATGTATTTGTCAGACCATTGGAGCCGCGATAGACTTAAGCCCATGTTAACCCCACTAACTTAAGGGTGTGGCCCAGATAGCTGGACAACCTTTCAGGGTTCGAATCCGACATGTGGTGTATATATATATGTACATCCCTTGGACATTTATATCCGACAATTTGAGTTGAACACACAGCGACAGATACACGTGTCTATTGATTCGATGACGATAACCAAGATGTGATCATTCTTGTATTATAACGCCGAAGGCATTATTCATGGGGTAGAAGAGTCCTTGTCGAGGCCAGACCTCAAGATAGAATGTAGGAATGATTCAAGTGATTGTGAATGAGAAATGAGAAATTATGATCCAAGAGTTCTGGAGGACGTGAAAAAAAAAGAAAAACTGCCCTTTAAAAAGGATCAAGATTTAAATATCAGGAAGACTTGAGAAGGTCAGAAGTGCCAAAGCTTGGTGGTGTAAGGAAAGATATAGATGTCAGGTCAAAAGACACACCAACATACACAAGGGTCATGGGGTCATATCGTTCTGAAGACGTGCACCTTATTTTTCAGTGTTTGCTGAGACGGCGCATGCAACTGAATGTCCAAATTATGGCTGTTTCTTATACGCTACATATAAACGATATATATATATATATATATATATATATATATATATATATATATATATATATATATATATATATATATATATATATATATATATATATATATATATATGTACACGAACAAAGTGCATTTGAACACGCACCTTCATAGAACATACAAACCTCCAACAGCCTGGATTGACCCCGGGATCCCTATGCAAAAGGCGGGAGCGCTACCGCTAGGCTATGATCATAGCCTGACAGTAGCGCTCCCGCCTGTTGCAAAGGGGTCCCGGGTTCGATCGTGGCTATTGGAGGTTTGTATGTTTTATATATATGTATATATATATATGTGTGTGTGTGTGTGTGTCTGTGTGTATCCCAACCTAAGACAGGTGCCTAGTTCATCGACCAGCCCCAAGGGCAGAATGAACAGCTGGGTTGACTGTGAGCAGACTGCCGCCTTCAGGACTCGAACCCGGGCGGGTCTACTCGTCAATTGAAAGTCTGGAGCGCCATCCTCTATACTAGGTGACCCTGGATCTGACCCAAAGATGTGACTTGAGCATCAAGGTTCGAGACTGTTAACAGAAGAAACAGACATAATCACCGACAGTCTGTTGGTTATTTGGAAACGAATCGGACAGATTTAACTCAAACATAGTTTGGATACAACCGCTATATTAAGAGCTTTGTGACCCAGATGCAGCAGCTGTATTAAGAGCTTTATGACCCAGATGCAGCAGCCGTATTAAGAGCTTTGTGACCCAGATGCAGCAGCTGTATTAAGAGCTTTGTGATCCAGATGCAGCAGCTGTGTTAAGAGCTTTGTGACCCAGAGGCAGCAGCTGTATTAAGAGCTTTGTGACCCAGAGGCAGCAGCTGTATTAAGAGCTACGTGACCTAGATGCAGCAGCTGTATTAAGAGCTTTGTGACCCAGAGGCAGCAGCTGTATTAAGAGCTGCGTGACCTAGATGAGCAGCTGTATTAAGAGCTTTGTGACCCAGATGCAGCAGCTGTATTAAGAGCTTTGTGACCCAGATGCAGCAGCTGTATTAAGAACTGTGTAACCCGGATACAGGACGATATAATATGGCATATGTAACTGGTATTTTTCAATATGCGTAGAAACAACAAAAATTAAATTGCATTCCTCTGTATGTCCGAGATTGATCTTTTCGGACACGCGAAAATCGTAGGTGAGAGAGAGAGAGAGAGAGAGAGAGAGAGAGAGAGAGAGAGAGAGAGAGAGAGAGAGAGAGAGAGAGAGAGAGAGAGAGAGGGTGCGTGTCCACTGGACGCCTGCTATGTAAGCAAGTCTTTATTGAATTATGGGTCGGGAGGTCCTGGAGTCTGGGAGAACAGGCGATGGATGTCCTAATTGGCTACGCGGACAGTCGGCGCCTACCATGTCCGTCTGACAAACTATAGCGTGCCGCGTGTCCATTTTTCAGGCCCAACACTCCGCCGGGCAGGAGGGTGAGTGGACCAGGCTGTGTTAGCTAACCAGGGACGATGGAACGACAGGTGGACCCGGCTCTGTTAGCTGACCAGGGACGATGGAACGACAGGTGGACCCGGCTCTGTTAGCTGACTAGGGACGGTGGTACGACAGGTGGACCAGGCTCTGTTAGCTGACTAAGGACGGTGGAACGACAGGTGGACCCGGCTCTGTTAGCTGACTAGGGACGGTGGAACAACAGGTGGACCAAGCTGTGTTAGCTGACTAAGGACGGTGGAACGACAGGTGGATCAGGCTCTGTTAGCTGACTAGGGACGGTGGAACAACAGGTGGACCAAGCTGTGTTAGCTGACTAAGGACGGTGGAACGACAGGTGGATCAGGCTCTGTTAGCTGACTAGGGGCGGTGGAACGACAGGTTTACCAAGCTTTTTGCTGGTAATGACTGTGATCTTTACCACCTGACACCCCAGCAGACGACCACCTGACACCCCTGCATACAACCACCTGCCACTCCTGAGGACGACCACCTGACACCCTTGCATACAACCACCTGAGACCCCGGCAGACCCCCGCAATATGCAGATAGAAAGTAAATATTACTACATGATTCTTCTTCCCATTTTCCTCATTCAAAAGAATATTTCAACGCGACTATCAAACAGACTACAGATATGAACAGTCTAATTGAAGTGGCCAGCGTAGGAACTACTACCAATATGATTAACGTTGACTGGATGTATGTGAAAAATAAAACGGTACGAATTCTGTGTAGTGTGTAGTGTAGATTATTCACTGTGCAGGGGTGGATTCAATGTGTTTCCTCGTAGAGTTGATTCATTGTGTTGTATTTGGTGAGGATTCATGCAGTTATGTGTAGTAGCGGAGGTAATTCACTGTGATGCGTGTGGTGTAGAGGATTCATAGTTATTCGTTTAGTGGGGATGATTCACTGTGTTCTATGTCATATAGATTCATGGCGTTCTGTGTAGTGATGATTCATAGTATTCTCTGTAGTGAAGATGATTCACTGTGGTCCGTGCAGTGAAGATGATATATTTGAGCTTTATTCGGTTGGGTACCCATATCAAGGTTGTTCACTGTCAAGACTTCGTCTCAGAAATAATAATATATGACTGGGGATGTATAATGCACAAAACAAGGCCACAAACAGAGAGTGCTAATCCTCCTCGAAGGCTCCGGCCGGGGCGTCTAAACGTGTGTGGATGTAATTAAGTAGTATGTATGAGGAACGAAAATTAGATGTTCTGGCTCTGAGTGAAACAAAGCTCAAAGGGAAATGGGAAGAATGGTTCGGAAATTACGTAGGGATAAGATTAGGGGTTGGTGTGATGGCAAGAGTAAGGAAGGGGTAGCAATACTGATCAAGCAGGAGTTGGGGAAATGTATGAAAGAGTGTAAGAAAGTTAGTTCCAGACTGATGTTGATAGAAATGAAAATGGGTTACGAGAGATAGATGATTATGTATTTGGCCACGAGAAGAAGGGTGATGAGAGGCAAGTGTTTTGGCAGTAACTGAGTGAGTGTGTCAGCAGTTTTGATGCTAGAGACCGGGTATTATTGAAGGGTGATATCAGTACGACGTTGAACAGGAACTTAGGGTATTTAGTGAGGTGAGTAGAAATGATCAGCTTGTGGAATTGTGTGCTGAAAAGTATTTGTGACTAGGAATACTTCGTTTAGAAAGAGGACATATATAAGTATACATGGGTGAGTAGGAAAGAAGGTAGGAGGGCATTATTTAATTACCAACTTGCTGATGGTCGCGCAAAGGAGAAACTCTTAGATGTGAATTGTTGAGAGGGTCATCTGTTGGCGTGTCTGACAGTGGCCTAGTTGAGACACGGGTGAAAATTTGTAGGAGTTTTGGAAAAGAGGAAACGACATGCGTGAGAAGTGAGTAGGGAAATTAAGCGAACCTAGAAAAGAGACGTGTGTAAATAATTGCCAGGAGACGCTGGGCGTAAAATGGCAAAATGGGAGTAAATGAAGCAAGAAAACTGGATGAAGAATATTATATATTTAGGGAAGCAGTGCTAGTATGCACGAGAGAGGTGTATAGCATGCGAAAAGTATGAGTTGGGGCGGTTAGAAAGAGTATTGTGTGGTGAGATGAAGTAAAGTTACTAGTGAAAAAGGAACGAGAGATGTACGGTTTAGTACTTAAAAGGAAGGAACGCAAATGACAGGTAGTTGTACAAGAGAAAGTGACATGAGGTCAAGAGCAAGGTGCAGGGGTTGAAAGAGAGGGCACATGAGAGTTAGGATGAGTGACTTTCAGTAAACTTCATGGAGAATAAGATGTTTTGGAAGGAGGTTGATGGTGTGAGAAAAACAAAAGAACGAATGGGAACATGAGTGAAAGGAGCATATGGTGAGGTGGTAGTAGGTAGTGATGAAGTAATGAGGAGAAGGCGTGAGTATTTTGATGGACTGTTGAAGGTGTTGACAGTAGAGTAGCAAGTATAAGGCGTTTGGATCGGGGAGGAATGCGAAGGGAGAGTCATGGAAAGTGGTTTCCGTAAGATGAAATATGGCAAAATAGCTAGAGTGGATGGTATCACTGGTCTTATGAAAGTAGGTGACTGTGTTGTTGATTGGTTAGTTAGCATTTTCTGGGTATGTGTGGATTGTAGTGAGGTGCCCGAGGATTGACGGAATGCATGTATATTGCCATTGTATTAAGGCAAGAGGAGCGAAGGGGTGAGTGTTCTGACGACAGAAGTATAAGTTCGTTGAGTGTACCTGATAAGAACTGAATGGAAAAGTGATGATTAAGAGGGTGAAAACATGAACAGAGTATCATATTGGGGAGGAACAATGTGGTTTAAGGAGTGGCAGAGGATGTGTTGATCAGGTGTTTGCTTTGAAAAATGTGTGCGAGAATTACTCAGAGCAACAAATGGTTTTGTGTATGACATATGTGAATCTGGAGATAGCAGATGATAGGGTTGATAGAGTTATCCTTTGAAAGGTCTTGCTAACATATGATGTAAGAGAAAAGCTACTAGAAGCAGTGGGAAATTTCTGTCAAGGGCGTGTACACGACTTTGAAGAAAGGAGAGTAAGTTGTTCCCGGGGAAGGTCGGTCTGCCGCAAGGGTATATGATGTCACCATAGCTGTTTAATTAATCTATGGTTGGGGTGGTGAGGAAGGTAAATAGTCTTGGAGAGATGGGCGGGTATACACTCTGTAGGGGATAAGAGGGCCTGGGATGTGAGTCAGCAGTTGTTTGCTGATGACAACCCTAAAGGCAGATTCTAGTAGGCAACTACAGAAGTTGGGGACTGAAAATAGAGAGTGTGAAAGGAGGTTGAATAAAAGTAAGGTTAATAGTTTAGCAGGGCGGAGAGACAGGTTACTTAGGATGTTAGTTTGAATGGAGAAAACTTGGAAGAAGTGAAATGTCTTAGTTACCTAGGAGTGGATACGGGAGCGAATGAAACCATGGGAGCGGAAGTGAGTCATTGGGTGGATCAGGGGGGGTGGGGGGGAAGGTTCTGGAAGCACTGAGGAATATGGGGAAAGAGGGATCGTTACCTGGGAGAGTGGAAATAGGTATGCTTGAAGGTACTGTAGTCCCATCGATGCTATGTGGATTTAAAGCATGGGCTATAGATGAGGATGTGCGGAGGAGGATGCATATGTTGGAAATGAAATGTTTGAGGACGATGTGTGGCGTGAGGTGGTTTCATCCAGTAAGTAGTTAAATAGTAAGAGATACGTGTGGTACTTAATAAAGCGTGTGGTTGAGAGATCGGAAGAGCGTGTGCTGAAATGGCTTGAATATACGGAAAGAATGATTGACAAGAGGTATCAGAAGTGGAGGAAACAGGAGAACGGAGAGACCAAATTGGAGACGGAAAGATGACGTAAAAGGTATGATAGGTCGTCGGAGCCTGAACATGCAGGATGGTGAAAGGCGCGCACGGGATAGAGTAAACTGGAATGATGTGACACAGAGGGGGCAACTTGATGTAAGTAGACTGAATTTGGGCGTGAGAAGCTGGGGTTTTATGGCAGCTAGAGAATGGATGTAAGCGAATGCATCCTCTCTTCATCTATCCTTGCCCCTACCATATTAATACAGAAAATGGCGAACAAGTGTGAAGCGTAGAAAAAACATATGTAGACAGAGTTGGTCTTTAATGACTGTGAGTATAAGTGGTGGAATTTCACAGAGAGATGGGAAGGAACTGTTTAATTCTTTAACAATGCAAGCCACAGGAAGACTCTGTTGGTCGTAATGTATTATTCATGCATATATGCGCACGCGCCGCGCGCGCGCGCGCGCGTGTGTGTGTGTGTGTGTGTGTGTGTGTGTGTGTGTGTGTGTGTGTGTGTGTGTGTGTGTGTGTGTGTGATTTGGATGTCTGTGTGTATGCATGTTTGTGCATAGTATACATTCTGGAAATATCGGCTGTTGTGTGTGATAGAGTGGTTGGAAGGGAGGTGGGTAGGTTGGTAAGATGATGGTATGTAGATTGTTGGGTAAGTAGGTATGAAGATAGGTAGGTAAGTAGGAAAAAGGTGGGTAGGTAAGTAGGTAAGAAGTTAGATAGAAAGGCAAGTAATCGGAAGGTAAATAGGGAGGTAAGTTGGTAGCTACTTAGGTAAGTAGGTAGAAAAGAAGGTCGACTGGTAGGTAAGTAGGTATAAAGGTAAGCTAGTAGGTTGGTAGGTAAGTAGATGCGTAGGTAGATACGTACTTACGTACGTAGGTAAGGTCGACGATAGGTATGAAGGTAGCTAGGAAGTAGATAGGTAAGTAGGTAGGTAGGTAGGTAGATAGGTAGGTAGGTAGGTATGAAGGTAGCTAGGTAAGTAGATAGGTAAGTAGGTATGTAGGTAGGTAGGTAGGTAGGTATGAAGGTAGCTAGGTAAGTAGATAGGTAAGTAGGTAGGTAGGTAGGTAGGTAGGTATGAAGGTAGCTCCGTAAGTAGATAGGTAAGTAGGTAGGTATATAGGTAGGTAGGTAGGTAGGTAGGTAGGTATGTATGAAGGTAGCTAGGTAAGTAGATAGGTAAGTAGGTAGGTATGAAGGTAGGTAGGTAGGTAGGTAGGAGTGGAGGCAGGTGACCGGTGGCTGTCCGTTCGGGGCGGCCGTTGTAGTGGAACATTTATGTCGAGCAGAAGATGATTGCAACAAGGTTTGTTTGCTCTTTCATATTTAATTGGTCGGCAGCGTTTGTGTGCAGTGCTTGTGTGTGTGTGCACAAGGCAGGTCAACAAACTAAGGTAAATACTTATTTGCTCTATATTTCTTCTTTCCTTAAATATCAAAGGCGAAACACCAAAGAGGGTTTTTATACACGTCCAACTTGAGGGGTTGAGAGGGAAAAAAAAGTTACCTCTTCCAGAAGTAATACAGTCGGTTCCATAGCAAGTATAAGGCATAGCGCGTCACAGGAGTTAGCCAGCTATAGCGTGTATAGGCGGGAAACATTTCTATGTTTCTGGTGACTGGGCAGAGCGCAGTCTTGATGCTGCAGGTGTTCCTGGAAAGTGGATCTTGAAGTAACACACCAGAATCCTTTCAAGAGGTCATAAAGTATTCATATATTCATATATATATATATATATATATATATATATATATATATATATATATATATATATATATATATATATGTGTGTGTGTGTGTGTGTGTGTGTGTGTGTGTGTGTGCGCGCTTGATCACCATTTCCCGCGTTCGCAAGATAGCACCAAGAGCAGACGAAGAAAGCCCACATCCACTCATATCCATTCTTTAGTTGTCTTGTGTAATGCTCCGAAACCACAGCTCCCTACCCACATCCACGCCTCACAGACCTTTCCATGGTTTACCCCGGACGCATCACATACCCTGGTTCAGTCCGTTAACAGAACGTCGACCACTCTATCCACATTGTTCCAATGCACACTATCCCGACCACTCCTTTCACCCTCTTGCATGTACAGGACCCAATTTCTCAAAAAAGAGATTCACACCATTCTTCCATCTCCAATTTGGCCTCCCTGTTTTCTTTTTTCCCTCCACTTCGCACTCATATATCCTCTTTGTCAGCCTTTTCTCGCTATTTCTTTCTGTATAACGAAACCATTTCACCACTTCCTCTTGACCTCTCTCAACCACACTCTTTTAATTACCACACGTATCTCTTCATCCCACCACTCACTACCCTTTCTAAACAGCCCACCTCCCACTCTTCTCATGCCACAAGCATCTTTTGCGCAATCCATCACTGATTCCCTAAATACATCCCATTCCTCCCCCACTCCCCTTACTTCCATTGTTCTCACCTTTTTCCATTCTGTACACAGTCTCTCCTGGTACTTCCCCACACAGGTCTCCTTCCCAAGCTCACTTACTCTCACCACCTTCTTCACCCCAACATTCACTCCTCTTTTCTGAAAACCCATACTAATCTTCACCTTAGCCTCCACAAGATAATGATCAGACATCCCTCCAGTTGCACCTCTCAGCACATTAACATCCAAAAGTCTCTCTTTCGCACGCCTGTCAATTAACACGTAATCCAATAACGCTCTCTGGCCATCTCTCCTACTTACATAAGTATACTTATGTATATCTCGCTTTTTAAACCAGGTATTCCCAATCATCAGTCCTTTTTCAGCACATAAATCTACAAGCTCTTCACCATTTCCATTTACAACACTGAACACCCCATGCATACCAATTATTCCCTCAACTGCCACATTACTCACCTTTGCACTCAAATCACCCATCACTATAACCCGGTCTCGTGCATCAAAACCGCTAACACACTCATTCAGCTGCTCCCAAAACACTTGCCTCTCATGATCTTTCTTCTCATGCCCAGGTGCATATGCACCAATAATCACCCACCTCTCTCCATCAACTTTCAATTTTACCCATATTAATCGAGAATTTACTTTCTTACATTCTATCACATACTCCCACAACTCCTGTTTCAGGAGTATTGCTACTCCTTCCCTTGCTCTTGTCCTCTCACCAACCCCTGACTTCACTCCCCAGACATTTCCAAACCACTCTTCCCCTTTACCCTTGAGCTTCGTTTCACTCAGAGCCAAAACATCCAGGTTCCTTTCCTCAAACATACTACCTATCTCTCCTTTTTTCACATCTTGGTTACATCCACACACATTTAGGCACCCCACTCTGAGCCTTCGAGGAGGATGATCACTCCCCGCGTGACTCCTTCTTCTGTTTCCCATTTTAGAAAGTTAATACAAGGAGGGGAGGATTTCCGGCCCCCCGCTCCCGTCCCCTCTAGTCGCTTTCTACGACACGCGAGGAATACGTGGGAAGTATTCTTTCACCCCTATCCCCAGGGATAATATACATATATATATACATATACACACACACACACATACACACACACACGCACATACACACACACACACACACACACATATATATATACATATGAAAAATGTAAGAAACAATTTAGAAAACAAACTTTTAGCTTGAAATGAATATTAGCTTGAAAAGAGTATTAGTGAAAGAGAAGAGAGAGGCATTTGGACGATTTTTGCAGGGAAAAAATGCAATTGAGTGGGAGAAGTATAAAAGAAAGAGACAGGAGGTCAAGAGAAAGGTGCAAGAGGTGAAAAAAAGGGCAAATGAGAGTTGGGGTGAGAGACTATCAGTAAATTTTAGGGAGAATAAAAAGATGTTCTGGAAGGAGGTAAATAGGGTGCGTAAGACAAGGGAGCAAATGGGAACTTCAGTGAAGGGCGTAAATGGGGAGGTGATAACAAGTAGTGGTGATGTGAGAAGGAGATGGAATGAGTATTTTGAAGGTTTGTTGAATGTGTCTGATGACAGAGTGGCAGATATAGGGTGTTTTGGTCGAGGTGGTGTGCAAAGTGAGAGGGTTGGGGAAAATGATTTGGTAAACAGAGAAGAGGTAGTAAAAGCTTTGCGGAAGATGAAAGCCGGCAAGGCAGCAGGTTTGGATGGTATTGCAGTGGAATTTATTAAAAAAGGGGGTGACTGTATTGTTGACTGGTTGGTAAGGTTATTTAATGTATGTATGACTCATGGTGAGGTGCCTGAGGATTGGCGGAATGCGTGCATAGTGCCATTGTACAAAGGCAAAGGGGATAAGAGTGAGTGCTCAAATTACAGAGGTATAAGTTTGTTGAGTATTCCTGGTAAATTATATGGGAGGGTATTGATTGAGAGGGTGAAGGCATGTACAGAGCATCAGATTGGGGAAGAGCAGTGCGGTTTCAGAAGTGGTAGAGGATGTGTGGATCAGGTGTTTGCTTTGAAGAATGTATGTGAGAAATACTTAGAAAAGCAAATGGATTTGTATGTAGCATTTATGGATCTGGAGAAGGCATATGATAGAGTTGATAGAGATGCTCTGTGGAAGGTATTAAGAATATATGGTGTGGGAGGCAAGTTGTTAGAAGCAGTGAAAAGTTTTTATCGAGGATGTAAGGCATGTGTACGTGTAGGAAGAGAGGAAAGTGATTGGTTCTCAGTGAATGTAGGTTTGCGGCAGGGGTGTGTGATGTCTCCATGGTTGTTTAATTTGTTTATGGATGGGGTTGTTAGGGAGGTAAATGCAAGAGTCCTGGAAAGAGGGGCAAGTATGAAGTCTGTTGGGGATGAGAGAGCTTGGGAAGTGAGTCAGTTGTTGTTCGCTGATGATACAGCGCTGGTGGCTGATTCATGTGAGAAACTGCAGAAGCTGGTGACTGAGTTTGGTAAAGTGTGTGGAAGAAGAAAGTTAAGAGTAAATGTGAATAAGAGCAAGGTTATTAGGTACAGTAGGGTTGAGGGTCAAGTCAATTGGGAGGTGAGTTTGAATGGAGAAAAACTGGAGGAAGTGAAGTGTTTTAGATATCTGGGAGTGGATCTGTCAGCGGATGGAACCATGGAAGCGGAAGTGGATCATAGGGTGGGGGAGGGGGCGAAAATTTTGGGAGCCTTGAAAAATGTGTGGAAGTCGAGAACATTATCTCGGAAAGCAAAAATGGGTATGTTTGAAGGAATAGTGGTTCCAACAATGTTGTATGGTTGCGAGGCGTGGGCTATGGATAGAGTTGTGCGCAGGAGGATGGATGTGCTGGAAATGAGATGTTTGAGGACAATGTGTGGTGTGAGGTGGTTTGATCGAGTAAGTAACGTAAGGGTAAGAGAGATGTGTGGAAATAAAAAGAGCGTGGTTGAGAGAGCAGAAGAGGGTGTTTTGAAATGGTTTGGGCACATGGAGAGAATGAGTGAGGAAAGATTGACCAAGAGGATATATGTGTCGGAGGTGGAGGGAACGAGGAGAAGAGGGAGACCAAATTGGAGGTGGAAAGATGGAGTGAAAAAGATTTTGTGTGATCGGGGCCTGAACATGCAGGAGGGTGAAAGGAGGGCAAGAAATAGAGTGAATTGGAGCGATGTGGTATACAGGGGTTGACGTGCTGTCAGTGGATTGAATCAAGGCATGTGAAGCGTCTGGGGTAAACCATGGAAAGCTGTGTAGGTATGTATATTTGCGTGTGTGGACGTGTGTATGTACGTGTGTATGGGGGTTGGGCCATTTCTTTCGTCTGTTTCCTTGCGCTACCTCGCAAACGCGGGAGACAGCGACAAAGTATAAAAAAAAAAAAAAAAAAAAACGTATCTCTTACCTTTTCATTAATTATTCCATCAAACTACCACACACCATATATCGACCTCAAGCTTTTCATGTCCAACTTACCTACCTTCCTCCGCACAATCTTATCTACAGTCTATGCCTCACATCCATATGATAATGTTGGGACTACTATGCCTCCAAAAATAACTATTTTTGCCCTCCCAGATAACGTTCTCTCTTTCTAAACATTCTTCAGTGCTCCCAGAACCTTCACTCCCTTTCCCATCCTATGAAACTTCAGCTGCCATGTCCACTCTCAGGTATTTGAAACACCACTTCTTCCAATTTTTCTCCACTCAAACTCTCATCCCAAATGATCTGTTCCAAAACTCTTCTAAACCAATTAGCATTACTTTCATTCACATTTACTCTCAACTCTCTCCTTTCGTATACTCTTCGAAATTCATCCACAAACTTCTGCAGTTCCACACACGAATCGCCACCAGTACTGTATATCAGCAAACAACAACTGACTAACTTCCCAGGCCTCTTCATGCCCAGCAGCCTGCATAGTCGCTCATCTCTTCAAGACTTCAACATTTACCTCCCTCATCATCCCATCCATAAACAAATTAAACACTCATGGCGACATTACACACCCCTGCCGTAGACCAACTTACACTTGGAACCATTCACTTTCCCCTCTATCTAATCGAACACATGCCTTACGCCCTAAATAAAAACGTTTGCTCTAAATGGCTTTCCTTTCCCAAACGTTTATTCTTAATACCTTGCATAATGCATTTCCACCACCCCTATCATATGTTTACTCCAGATCCATAAATGCCACATACAAACGCATTCGTTTCTCAAAGTAATTCTCACAAACATTTTTCAATGCAGACACCTGATCCACACGTCCTCTACCACTTTTAAAACTACCCTGATCCTCCCAATGTGATGCTCTGTACATGCCTTCACCCTCCCAGTCACCACCCTCCCATACAACTTACCAGGTACACTCAATAAACTTATACCACAGTAGTCTGAACCCACCTTTATCTCCCTTGCCTTCACTGGGAACCAATCACTCTCCTCTCTTCCTACACGTACACGTGCCTTACATCCTTGGTAAAAACTTTTCACTGCTTCTAGCACCTTACCTCCCACACCATATACTCTTAAGATCTTTCACAAAGCATCTCTATCAAATCTTTCTTATGCCTTCTCGAGATCCATAGATGCTATATACAAATCTATTTGTTTTTCTAAGTATTTCTCACACACATTCTTCAAAACAAACACCTGATCCACACATCCTCTACCACTTCTGAAACCACACTGTTCTTCCCCAATCTGATGCTCTGTACCTGCCTTTATCCTCTCAATCAAATCCCTCCCATATAATTTCACAAGAATACTCAACAAACGTATGCCTCTGTAGTTTGAACACTCACTTTTATCCCCTTTGCCTATGTACAATGGCACTATGCACGCATTCCGTCAATCCTCAGGCACTTCACCATGGTCCATACATACAATAAATATCCTCACCCACCAATCAACAACACAGTCACCCCTTTTTAATTAATTCTACTGCAATACCATCCAAACCCGCCGCCTTGCCTGATTTCATCTTCCGCAAAGCTTTCACTACCTCATCTCTCTTAATCAAACCACTCTCACCTGACCCTCTCACTTCGTACTCCGCCCCGACCAAAACACTCTATAACTGCCACTCTATCATCAAACACATTCAACAAACCTTCAAAATACTCACTCCATCTATTAACTTCATCACTACAAATTACTTTCCCACTTGCCCCGTTCACCGATGTTCCCATTTGTTCTCTTGTCTTACGCACGTTATTTACCTCCTTCCAAAACATCTTTTTATTCTCCCTAAAGTTTAGTGATACTCCCTCACCCTAACTCTCATTTGCCCTCTTTTTCAACCCTTGCACCTTTCGCTTAACCTCCTGCCGCTTTCTTCTACACTCCTTCCATGCAAGTATCGTCCAAACGCCTCTCTTTTCTCTTTCACAAACAACTTTACTTCATCCCACCACTCACTACTCTTTCTAATCTGCCCACCTCCCACCTATCTCATGCCACATGCATCTTTTGCACAAGTCATCACTGCTTCCCTAAATACATCCCATTCCTCACCCATTCCCCTCAAGTCATTTGCTCCCACCTTTTGCTATTCTACATTCAATCTCTCCTGGTACTTCCTCACACAAGTCACCTTTCCAAGCTCACTTACTCTCATCACTCTCTTCTCCCTAACATTCGCTCTTCTTTTTTGAAAACCTCTACAAGCATTCACTTTCGCCTCCACAAGTTAATGCCAACAATATTGCATGTATGCGAGGCATGGGTTGTGGACAAGGATGTTGCGGAAGAGGGTGGATGTGTTGGAAATGAAATGTTTGACTACAGTATGTGGCGTGAGATGGTTTGATGGAGTAAGTAATAATAGGGTAAAATAGAAGTGTGGTAATGAAAAGAGTGTGGTTAAGGGATGTAAAGAGTGTCCTAAAGTATTCTGGAAATATGAAGAGAATAGATTAGGAGAGTTGACAAAGAAGATATATGTTACAGAAGTGGAGGGGACAACAAGAAAGGGGAGACCAAACTGGAGAAGGAAGACTGGAGTGAAAAAGATTTTGAGTGATCGTGACATGACCATGCAGGAGGGTGAAAGGCGTGCACGGAACTGACTGAACTGGAACGCTGTGGTATACAGGGATTGAGGTGCTGGTCAAAGAAGTACACCAGGTCATGTGAAGCGTCCACGGTAAATCATGGAAAGGCTTGTGGGGCTTGGGTGTGGATAGGGAGCCGTTGTGTCAATGCACTGCACATGACAGCTAAAGAATGGATGGAGCAGATGTGGCTTTCCTTTGTGTGTGCGCATATATATATATATATATATATATATATATATATATATATATATATATATATATATATATATATATATATATATATATATATATATATATATATATATATATATATATATATATATATGTGTGCATATGTAAAACACACACACACATATCTATAGATATCGCGACCTACGATAGAACCATATATACATATAACTGTACCATCTTGTCAGTGTAAAGAATGTATATATGTATACCTCGTCTCTGGTCATATTAGCCTGGGTTAGTGAGCGAGGGACACGGGCCGGGGACCCTCGCTCAAGTAATTAACAGAGCGACGCTTGAATGACTCATTAGGTTGTGTTAATTGTTCCCAATTTGAAGACATGTGTAGCTGACAACCTCACGGATAATGCACCCGTTCCCCTCCCTCCCACCGCTCCTTCGAGGGAGACCGCCTCCCACCCTCTGTAAAACGACCACTGCTCCTCAGAGACGACGAGTCCCCTCCCCTTCCCACCTCTCTACAGCGACCACTGCTCCTCAGAGACGACGAGTCCCCTCCCCTTCCCACCTCTCTACAGCGACCACTGCTCCTCAGAGAAGACGAGTCCCCTCCCCTTCCCACCTCTCTACAGCGACCACTGCTCCTCAGGGAAGAGGAGTCCCCTCCCCTTCCCACCTCTCTACAGCGACCACTGCTCCTCAGGGAAGACGAGTCCCCTCCCCTTCCTACCTCTCTACAGCGACCACTGCTCCTCAGGGAAGAGGAGTCCCCTCCCCTTCCCACCTCTCTACAGCGACCACCGCTTCTGCAAGATGGACCTTCCTATAATGAACACCTCCCTATTGTGGCCATACCTACCTGCTATTATGAAAACCATTGTGTATTCTCTGTTACTGATCTTGATAGCCATCTCCGGGTGGGTTATCCCGGTGTGACTGTAACGCCCTCTTCCATTTCCATCTTTCTACGGAACGTGACGTGAGGACAGATGCGCTCCTCTCCTGTTGCTGGGCAGGGTTTACGGCAAAGTCAGCTGTGAAGAGAGGGATATCTTGCTTGGAATACTCGTCTTTGCTGAGAAAAAAAGTATTACTGGGTGACTGCTAGGACGCTCAGTCACTGCTGAGAGAGTGTTAGTAGACCTAGTCATTACTAGGAGACTCAAGCACTGCTGAGAGATTGCCAGGAGATTCGGTCCCCTCTAGGACACTGCTAGGAGACTCAGGCACTGTTGGGAGACTGCGACGAGACTCAGGCACTGCTTGGCGACTCTTAGTAGACCCACTCATTGCTGGGAGATTGCCAGGACACCCAGTCATTGTTGGGAGACTGCTAGGAGATTCAGGCGCTGCTGGGAGACCATCAAGAGACTTGGACCCTGCTGGGAGACTGCTAGGAGACTCAGTCACTGCTTGGAGTTTGCTAGGAGACTTAGTCACAGCTGGGAGACTGAGAGAAGACTCAGTCACTGCTGGAAGATTGCTAGGAGATTCAGAAACAGCGGGAAGATTGCCAGGAGACTTAGCCACTGCTAGGAGACCGCTAGGAGACTCAGTCACTGCTGCGAGACTTCGAGGAGATTCTGTCACTGCTGGGAGACTGCTGTGAAAATGCTAGAATTCAGTCACCCGTGTTAGAAACAATGATCAAACCTACATTGTGAACAAGATCCAAGACGCCTACCACATCGCCAAAGCATTGCAGTAGAGGCCACTATAACAACATGCTCCACCATCATGGCACAGCCAATGAGCACGCATCACTGAACACACATCCACTTACGGGTATTACCCAGCCTCATCCTGCCACCCACAATCATGCACACCTGCTCCACTGTCCTCTCCATACGCTCTCGAAGATGATTTGACGGATTCAGATCGATAGGTTGAGACAACCCACGAAGGTAGCTTGCACGACCTACCCAGCCACGTAAAAACAGGTATTAGACAACTTCAAAAGATCGCAAAGAATCTGATTGAAAAAAAAAAAATCTTCTGGTGATTTTAAGATTTTTAATAGTATGTGTACAAGACGAACTGCTACCAAACACTCTCTCTCACACGCACACACACACACACACACACACACACATTTGTCTATCTATCTGTTTATCTGTCTGCATATATATATATATATATATATATATATATATATATATATATATATATATATATATATATATATATATATATATATATATATATCATTAATGGGATGGCCTTGAATAGGTCATTTAGTTACCCGTGCAGTCTCAGCTAACATAAAAAGCAAATGCTTAATGATAAGCATTAGACAGTTTATTAAACATTTTCTTATCCATGGGGTAAGATGTAACCATGATATGAACCAGAACACAATTTGCCACCCTCACAATTCTCCTGATGTAATGTTTTGGGTATACATACGGCACGGTGTCGAACCCCACGTCTCTCTCACAGAGATTCCTGTAAGACACAACCTATGGGAGTATAGTCATAACGTAGCCTTCTTTCACTGTGTCCCTCGCTATATCTATTCGCTTTTTGTTTTGGAATGAACTTCGTGAGTCCTGTACCTACCCAAACACCAGCCAGCAGCAGTTTGACGAAGTCCCTTTGTACATTAAATGCAACCCCTGGACAGACCAAGGATCCTCTCTCGATGTTATCCTCAAACAAGTTCAGATATGATCAAACTCTTCAAGAGAGCCATTGATATAGACTATAAATAACACGGTCTATAAGAATCGATCCTTCCAGTACGCTGCTCGTTACCCCCCCCAACCCACTTGGGGAATGTCCTTCTGACATGGCACCTCAGTTCCCCTTTAGAGGATAACAACCCAGCCACAGAAGGGGGTAGTGCCTCCCCCAGCTCCAGCCAGCGTGACACTCCTGCGTCTTCGCCAGCGTGTGAAGCGTCTGTCGGTGTTGCAAGAGCATGTTACCTCCCGCCATCCATCTCTCACGTCTAGAGCAGAACTCTCACTCTATTGGAGGCCTGAGAGAGTTTATTACCCAATGACCTCTCTCTCTCTCTCTCTCTCTCTCTCTCTCTCTCTCTCTCTCTCTCTCTCTCTCTCTCTCTCTCTCTCTCTCTCTCTCTCTCTCTCTCTCTCTCTCTCTCTCTCTCTCTCTCTCTCTCTCTCTCTCTCTCTCTCTCTCTCTCTCTCTATGTACGTCTGTGTGTTTCAGTGACAGAAAGCGACAGGTCTGATAGACAGTTTTTCACATATATCTATCTACCAACTTTCTCGGTATTACGTGGTTCGTATGTATGAATAATACGATGTAAAGTTGATATCAAAGACATCCATTGGCGAGAATAACTTATAAACTTAATAAGTCCGATATTCGATGTATGGGACCTTGATGGGACGATATCCAATATTCCTTTTCCAGAGTATGGTGGTGGAAACCAATATTCCTTTTTCAGTGTCTGGTATTCGAATCCATTAGACCTATTCAGTGTCTGATATTCAAGATATACACTGAATATTCTTATCACAGACTGGTTGGGAAGGGGTTGAACATCAAAATATCTGCCCGTTCACCAAACTTTGGCCTCTCTCTCTCTCTCTCTCTCTCTCTCTCTCTCTCTCTCTCTCTCTCTCTCTCTCTCTCTCTCTCTCTCTCTCTCCCCTTCCCCCCACAAGAAAAACTTTGGCACTGTATTGGGTGAATAAATATGAGGAGGGGCCTCCCTTCGACATGCCTCCTTACCTTCACCAACTTTTACCTTCACGAGACGAAGGTATGGGGAGGAGGCCCGTGTTCACAGACATATGGATAAGGCCATTAGCCAATCAGGTAGAAATCATAGAATGTTGGTGCGCGTCCTCGGAGGTGGCGTGCGCATGCGTGGCCAGAAAGCGGAGGGTGAACGGACGAAGGATATATTCTTTTATTTTTCAATTTCTTGGTGCGTGTGTGTGTGTGTGTGTGTGTGTGTGTGTGTGTGTGTGTGTAGATTTTACCGGTTCCATCATTTTCCTATAGTTCCTTTTGGTAAGGGATCGGCATATCGGCACCACCACGATAACCCGATCACGCGAAGCACCTTCACCGGTGACCGTCTGTCGTGAGCGATCGATACTCAGTCTCCGACGGAGTGGAAGGAATCCTTCGTTATGTTAGGGTTGGACACTGACACACCTGTGATTCGGGAGCTAAACCCTTGAGCACGACGATATACGAGCCTTAAGCACGACGATATACGGGCCTTAAGCACGACGATATACGGGCCTTGAGCACGACGGTATACGAGCCTTGAGCACGACGACATACGGGCCTTAAGCACGACGATATACGGGCCTTCACACGACGGTATACTAGCCTTCACACGACGATATACGGGTCTTGAGCACGACGATATACGAGCCTTCAGCACGACGATATATTAGCCTTAACACGACGGTATACTAGCCTTGAGCACGACGATATACAACTCTTGAGTACGACGATATACAACTCTTGAGCACGACGATATACAACTCTTGAGCACGACGATATACAACTCTTGAGCATTTCAATATACAGTCCTGAGCTCGACGATATACGACCTCTAAGTACTGCGAGATACGACTTTCGACCACCATGATATAACGACCATTGAACACGACGGGATACGACTCTTAGGCATGATGACCTGGCATTTCACATGACTTAACAAAGGTCAGGCCATAATACCCAAGGGTCGAGCCGTCGTGCTCAAGGGTCGTCCCTTCGTGCTCGCTTAGGTCGTACCGTCTGGTCTAAGGCTATATTGTAGCATTCAGTGGTCGCACCACCGTTCTCAAGAGTCGTATCGTCGTGCTAAAGGGTCGTACCATCGTTCTCAAGGGTCGTACCGTCGTGCTCAAGGGTCGTACCGTCGTGCTCAAGGGTCGTACCATTGTTCTCAAGGGTCGTACCGTCGTGCTCAAGGGTCGTACCATCGTTCTCAAGGGTCGTACCGTCGTGCTCAAGGGTCGTACCTCCGTTCTCAATGGTCGTACCGTTGTGCTCAAGGGTCGTACTGTCGTGCTCAAAGGTCGTACCGTCGTGCTCAAGGGTCGTACCGTCGTGCTCAAAGGTCGTACCGTCGTGCTCAAAGGTCGTACCGTCGTGCTCAAGGGTCGTATCGTCGTGCTCATGGGTCGTGCCGTCGTTCTCAATGGTCGTACCGTTGTGCTCAAGGGTCGTACTGTCGTGCTCAAAGGTCGTACCGTCGTGCTCAAGGGTCGTACCGTCGTGCTCAAAGGTCGTACCGTCGTGCTCAAGGGTCGAATCGTCGTGCTCAGGGGGTCGTGCCGTCGTTCTTAAGGGTCGTACCGTCGTGCCCAGGGGTCGTACCTTCATGATCAAATAACCAACATCCGTTGCAACTAATTACACAATTATCATTATCATTTCTAATTTGGGAGAGTTGTGTTTATTTGCAGTTAATGAGTAATTAATGCTCCACTGGGCAACCATGTATAATGTATCACTGGGCAACCATGTATAATGTATCACTGGGCAACCATGTATAATGTATCACTGGGCAACCATGTATAATGTATCACTGGGCAACCATGTATAATGTATCACTGGGCAACCATGTATAATGTATCACTGGGCAACCATGTATAATGTATCACCGGACAACCATGTATAATGTATCACTGGACAACCATGTATAATGTATCACTGGGCAACCATGTATAATGTATCACTGGGCAACCATGTATAATGTATCACTGGGCAACCATGTATAATGTATCACTGGGCAACCATGTATAATGTATCACTGGGCAACCATGTATAATGTATCACTGGGCAACCATGTATAATGTATCACTGGACAACCATGTATAATGTATCACCGGACAACCATGTATAATGTATCACTGGACAACCATGTATAATGTATCACTGGGCAACCATGTATAATGTATCACTGGGCAACCATGTATAATGTATCACTGGGCAACCATGTATAATGTATCACTGGGCAACCATGTATAATGTATCACCGGGCAACCATGTATAATGTATCACTGGGCAACCATGTATAATGTATCACTGGGCAACCATGTATAATGTATCACTGGGCAACCATGTATAATGTATCACTGGGCAACCATGTATAATGTATCACTGGGCAACCATGTATAATGTATCACTGGGCAACCATGTATAATGTATCACTGGGCAACCATGTATAATGTATCACCGGACAACCATGTATAATGTATCACTGGGCAACCATGTATAATGTATCACTGGGGAATGACCTACACCCCAGGTCGTCAGAGAGGGCCTCCACCACCCCAGGTCGTCAGAGAGGGCCTCCACCACCCCAGGTCGTCAGAGAGGGCCACTACCACCCCAGGTCGTCAGAGAGGGCCATCACCACCCCAGGTCGTCATAGGAGCCCCATGGGAGGGACAGGATGGATAGAGGGGGGGTATTGGATGCGTGTGTGTGTGTGTGTGTGTGTGTGTGTGTGTGTGTGTGTTGGAGGCAGTGAGGGAGTGAGGGAGGGAGGGAGTGAGGAAGGGGGTTGGTCGTCGTAACTCCTGGTTTTCAAAGTCATCATTTCTGGTTTTTCTTAAGAGTATATTTCGGTATTTTCCCAAAACAACTTCTCGTAAACTTAACATGCCGGCGCGCGCGGGGGGGTTTGCCCCCCATCTTGTTTCATAACAATATAACTGGCGCACGAGCACAATCGCCCTAAACGTACGACCCAGGCTGGCCCTTCCGATGCATCGTACGACCCCAGTCGCTAGAGGTGTGTCTCCCCTGGCGCGGCATACGCCCCACTGCCAGCCCCCGCACACACCCCCACACACACACACTCCCGTCTTCGTGCGCCATCATTTCCGCAGAGCCGCCAGGGATTTTACGCCGTTGTGAATCGTAAAATTAACGTTTTCATTTTGATGTGTAAAAATAATAAAGTGCGAAGCGCCAACGGGGGAGAATCGTAGTCTGTTAAACGTGAAATAACTTGTAATCTTTTTTTTTCTTTTTAACCTCCCCCTTCCTCGGCTGCCGGAATGAAGGAGTTGGGGGAGATTCCTTCTTCTCGAAATGTTTGTACACACCCCATCCTCTCCCCTCCTCCAACACTACGGGTGGTGCTCTCTCCCCTCCTCCAACACTACGGGTGGTGCTCCTCTCCCCTCCTCCAACACCACGGGTCGTGCTGTTCCCCTCCAACACCAAGGGTCGTGCTGCAGTTCTGTACGACTCCCCTCCAACACTGCGGGTTGTGCTACAGGTCGATACGACTCCCGTCTAACACCGCGGGCAGTGATGCAGGTCGGCACGACTTCCCCTCCAACACCACGGGTCGTGCTGTAGGTCGGTACGACCACCCCTCCAACACCACGGGTGGTAAGGCAGATCGGCACGACCGCCCCTCCAACACTGCAGGTCGGCCAAGACTCCCCTCCAACACCGCAGGTGGTGGTGGTGGTGTGGGTCGTTAACCCTCCCCTCCATCCCCTCTTCCTCCGTCTCCCACAAGGGTAGGGGCCTCGGGCTAGCCTGAGGGAGAGGGGAGGAGCGCTGCAAGGGGGGGAGGGGACGGTTTACTACCGACACTGGTAAAAGTCTTAATATGTTTACATTTGATGTCATCAGGAAGATGCGAGTGGTTAGCTATTAGTTAGTAGCAAGTTCACTGCTGCATTATTGGTGCAGTGCTTCACGTTAACAAGTGCATCACTGGTGCAGTGCTTCACGTTAACAAGTGCATCATTGGTGCAGTGCTTCACGTTAACAGGTGCATCACTGGTGCAGTGCTTCACGTTAACAAGTGCATCACTGGTGCAGTGCTTCACGTTAACAAGTGCATCACTGGTGCAGTGCTTCACGTTAACAAGAGTATTACTGGTGCAGTGATTCAACAGAGTTGCGTAGAAAGCGGTCCGATTTATAAACTGTCCCAGGCTAACTTCCAAACCTGACCCTTTTGCCCAACGCCTCAATGTTGGTTCAACTTTCCTTCTTCTTAAGGTATTACTTTAGATGTTACCCCCCGAGAGCTGGCTGCTTGTGTGCCCCCCACCACTAGCTAGACCACGCAATACTCGGCACGCTGCTGCGCCACATGATTACTGTGTGACCATCATAGGCAACTCAAGAGTGGGCCGTTTTGATAACTGCTTCTTTCCCTACACGTCGAAGCTTTGGAACGCTTTACCTTCCCATGTCTTTCCCAGTAACTATAACCTAGAACATTTTGAAAGACAGGTTTTTTCACTTCTTTCAAGATTCATGAATACTTTCCCTTGCCTTTTCTTTTTCCGTTTCTTAATCCTCTTCATATTTCAATTAAGGTCCGGCCTTGATGTGGACTACTGTCCGTGACTGGAACCTTCAAGATTAAGACAACACTTAGCAAGAACATTACTGATGCAGTGCTTCATCTTAACACAGGCATCACTGCAGCTGTGCTTCAACATAACATCAGTTGCAGTGATTCCCCTTCACAAGGGCATCGCTGTGGCAGTGCTTCACCGTAACAACAGCATCTGCTTTGCTGGTAGTGTACAGATGTGATGACACAGTAAATGCTGGTAGTGTACAGATGTGATGACACAGTAAATGCTGGTAGTGTACAGATGTGATGACACAGTAAATGCTGGTAGTATACAGACGTGATGACACAGTAAATGCTGGTAGTGTACAGATGTGATGACACAGTAAATGCTGGTAGTGTACAGATGTGATGACACAGTAAATGCTGGTAGTGTACAGATGTGATGACACAGTAAATGCTGGTAGTGTACAGATGTGATGACACAGTAAATGCTGGTAGTGTACAGATGTGATGACACAGTAAATGCTGGTAGTATACAAACGTGATGACACAGTAACTGCTGGTAGTATACAAACGTGATGTTACAGTAAATGCTGGTAGTATACAGATGTGATGACACAGTAAATGCTGGTAGTATACAGATGTGATGACACAGTAAATGCTGGTAGTATACAAATGTGATACCACAGTAAATGCTGGCAGTATACAAACGTGATGACACAGTAAATGCTGGTAGTGTACAGATGTGATGACACAGTAAATGCTGGTAGTATGCAGACGTGATGACACAGTAAATGCTGGTAGTATACAGACGTGATGTTACAGTAAATGCTGGTAGTATACAGACGTGATGTTACAGTAAATGCTGGCAGTATACAGATGTGATGATACAGTAAATGCTGAGAGTATACAGATGTGATGATACAGTAAATGCTGGTGGCATACAGACGTGATGTTACAGTAAATGCTGGCAGTATACAAACGTGATGATACAGTAAATGCACGTAGTATACAGAAGTTTAGAATAGTTGTGTGAACGTTCAAGAGATGAGTCTCCCCCCTCTCCCCCACGAGTGTGAACTCCCTCCCCCTCTACTTTACAAATAGGTAATTACAGAGGGGGCCAACACAACACGTCCCCCTAAAATGAATCCTTAAAAAAGAAAAGAAAATGGCTTTAGTCATTTGGTTAGCGCGTATCATCCAACAGAAGTTACAGATATGTATGATGAGAATCCATTAAAATCTCAAGGATATATCAGAGAAGTGTACATAGAATAGATATAGGGCTGATAGGTGTTGTGATATGTACAGCAAATGATATATTCTGAAATCATATATATATATATATATATATATATATATATATATATATATATATATATATATATATATATATATATATATATATATATATATATATATATATAGTTATATATATATAGTTATATATATATAGTTTTATATATATATATATATATATATATATATATATATATATATATATATATATATATATATATATATATATTCTGAGAACATTGGATGAAGGACGATAATCAGAAATGACACACATGTACAGAGGGACGGGAGAACATGAGGGAGAATTATCTAAAGTGAAGGTAAATACAGAATCTTTAATCCTTTCCCTGTGTCTCTCTCTTCCTCCCTAGTTTTGTATCTACCTTTCCATCAACACACTGACCCCCCCCCCCCCTCTCCCCGCCACTTCCACCGTATTGTTACTCCCCTTCCATAATGTTTCACTTACCCTTTCCATCCGATTGGACCTACCCTTCCATCATATTGTAACCCCCTTCCTTTGTATTGTACCTACCTTTCCATCATACTGTACCTACTTTTCCACTATAATCTACGCCCCTTCCATCATATTGTACTTCCCTTCCATATATTTGTATTTACCCTTCCATAATATTGTACCTCCCCTTCCATTATATTGCACTGCCCCTTTCAGTATATTGTACCACCCCATCCATCATGCATTACCTTCCCATCCATTGCATTGTGGCTCCCCTTCCATCATGATGTACCCCCCCAATCCATCCCCTCGTGCATTCCATTCCACCGTACTGTATTCCACTCTCCAACCATTACAAGAATACAAAACATACTGAATTTTGTTCTCATTATATCTTTTGGATGAGCATGTCAGTGCAACTGGGGAAAGTGACAGCCTGTGGTAGTCTTAGGTGCTTTATGTAGTCTGTGATGCTTTATGTAGTCTGTGGTGCTTTAGGTAGTCTGTGGGGCTTTATGTAGTCTGTGATGCCTGATGTAACCTGTGGTGCTCTATGTAATACGTGGCCCTTAATGTAGTCTAGGTCCTTCATGTAGTCTGCGGCGCTTTATGTAATCTGTGGGTCTTTTGTGTCATTTGCGGTACTTAATGTAGTCTGTAGTGCATTATGTAGTCTGTGGTGCTTTATGTAGTTTGTGGTGCTTTATGTAGTCAGTGGTTCACATCTGGGATGGTTTTTCTTCCATTTCTCTTTAACCTGAGTAATATCACAACCCTTCCATCTGAGCTCTCCTAATATCACTTCCCTCTACCCTATAGATATTACTTCGATCATTGTTCTCTTGCAGTGGAGCCACGGCACGCGACTGGCCGCTGCTTTCCAAAGTTTTCCTCATGGAGAGCAACCACACGAGCATAGACCGTTATGATACCCTCCTCCTCCTCCTCCTCCTCCTCCTTCCAACGAGCTGGTAATCTTCTTCGTTCGTCTTCTCTCTATAACCTTTCCAATCCCAAGACTTAGTTCTACTGACACTTGAAGAGCTCAGATCAATTCCCTCTACTTTCCCTCTTCTCAAACTCTTCATTTCTGCTTTCACTCCAGATGGCCACAACTTAGGCATGCTTTTTTTTTCACTCATGTCATGTCGGCTACTGCAACAAAAGACTAAAGAAATGAGGGAAATAACCTTCCAGGAAGAGTTGAAATGAAAATTACTGGTGCCCGCTGGAATGAGTGGAACGATGATGTCTAAATGCTTTGCGTCCAGGAGCGAGGCTTCCCCAAGGATCACACAATAGCCATGGGAGTAACATCATGAAGCGAATTCACGAATTCAGTCCCTCTGACCCTCGTCGTCCCTATTGACGGTCAACATGGTACACAGGACTCTGACTTCGGGAATTCAGTGAGCGTATATTTCGAGCTGTCAGAGAGACAGTGACGAAGACGCCATATGTGATAAAAAAATCGTTTTCTATACAGAAAACTGTTTTTACTGCACCAATGGGGGTCTTCATCACTCGGCTTCCAACAACCAGATAAATTTTGTTCAAGTTTGTCCTGTTCCTGCCCTTCGTGGCCACATACCTCTCCTGTCCTGAACCTCATGTTATACTGGGATTTCAGGTCAAGCGTGTCACATGCACGAACCATCACATGCATGAACTTTCGTGCCACATCTTCTGGCTACCCTGTATACTGTGAGATAACATCGTCACAGATAATGGATGCCGCACACGATTCTCGTTTGACTAACTTGAATCATTTCGTCCACCACGCATCCTCGTTGTTAAGCATTCTATGCATCCATGCAACTAGACTGTCTTTAATAAATGTTGAATTCCTAAACCAAACCACGCCAAACGCCATTCGTATCTTTAGATATTTACAAAGTTGCAAAACCCTTAAGAGCTGATCGTCGCGTAACGAAGTTCCAGCAAACCTCCACTGACGCCTACGTCGTTCTGAGCCCGCCAAGACCTGGCCTGATCTCTCCTTCTTCAGGTTCTAGAAGGGAACCTCCTTCAGTCATCTTGGAAAGCACACTGGCAGCAGTGGAAAGTTGATATCATGAGTACTGAATCCTTAAGGACTGGAAATGATCATTGGCGAGAAAATAACAACTGCATTCAAAGTCATGTAGGCAAGCTGAGGGACTGTCTTCAAACTCATGCATGGAAGCTAAGGAGCTGCCTTAGACCACAAGCCGGAAAGCTAAGAAGCTGCCTTCAACCACGAGCCGTAAAGCTAAGAAGCTGCCTTCAACCACAAGCCGGAAAGCTAAGAAGCTGCCTTCACCCACATGCAGGCAAGCTGAGAAGCTGCTTTCAAAGTCATATATATAAACAGAAATGTTACTTTTATACATGCAAACAAGAGGATTGCCTTCAGATTCATACAGGCAAATAAAGGGTTTACCTTTAACGTTATGCATGTTCATAAAGCAACTGCTTTCAAATTCAAGCGTTCAAAAGACAGACACTGTTGAACCTCATCCAGTCAAACAAGGGGTAATTCAGCCCTATACATGCAGACAAAGGAACGGCTTTCATCTACATATTAGCATGCTGAGGGGCTTCCTTCATCCTCGTGTAAGCAAGGTGAGGGTCTTCCTTCATCCTCATGCAAGCAAGCTAAGGGGTCCCCTTTGTCTTAATGCATGCAAGCTAAGAGCCCCATTCATTCTCATGAAAGGTAGCTTAGGGGTCCCCTTCATCCTTATGCAAGCAAGCTAAAAGCCCCCTTCATCCTTATATAAGCAAGCTAAGGGGCCCTTTTCATCCTCATGCAAGCAGGCTAAGGAGCCCCCTAAATCCTCATACAAGCAAGGTAAGCCTCCCTCCCCCATTTTTTTTATCCTCATGAGGCTAACCTTTCCATGAGAAACAGAATATGCCAACATCAAGTCCCACAGTTGGAAGTTATGTGATAAGGAAAGAGCGTGTGGCGCAGAGGGTCAGTTAAGGGTAATGACGTCTTGTCAGAGGTAATGTGAGGTTGTAAGATGCAAGTTGATTTTCCCCCACCACACCAGACCACACCATGGAAGAGCGTGACCTCAGTGGCCCAGGGACGACCCCACCCATCACAGATTGGATAGATCCTGCGACACAGGTATGTAAGGCTAACCTGCCTGGAAGATGAAAGAGCTAAGCGTATCCGGAGATACAAAGAATTTTGGAAGGAAATGTGTATGAACGTGGGAATGGGGATAGATGTTCGATTAGTGTAGACATTTGGGCGAAGGGAGAGTTGATAACGATTGAATACGAGACGTGGGAGGGGTGAGTAATGGCTCTTTAGTGAGACGACAGGGGTGGAATATGAGGGAAATATTGGTCAATGTCTTGAGGTGGAGGACGAGTTTGTAGAAATGAATGACCTGCCAATGTGTTGTCTCCCAGGCATTAAGCTACGAGAATATGTGTGTGAGGAGGACTTGGGAGTCTGGCGACCCCCACTTCACGAGGACCACACAGGAAACAAGCCGTCTGCTGCCAAATATCAGATAGATAGATAAATAGATAGATAGATAGATAGATAGATAGATAGATAGATAGATAGATAGGGCAACACGAGTGTAAATCTCCCTTCCCATAACTCACAAACTGTAATCACACAGCCAACATGGGAGTTCCAGGAATACAGAGAAATACACCTCATTGGCCTTTGATGTCACTGGTTAGGTATACCTTATGATGTCACTGGCCAAGATTACCTCAGAAGTGATGTCACTGGCCAAGATTACATCCGAAGTGATGTCACTGGCCAAGTAAAACTGTGATGTCACAGGCCAAGTATGCCTCAGTAGTGATGTCACTGATCCAGTATACCTCAGAAGTAAGGTCACTGGCTTAGTATACCTTAGTGTATCTGTTGGTCACTACAATTGCCACCACGACCACGTGTCATTAGTAACAAGTATCACCCTGACCACGTGTGACTTGTAACAAGTGTCACCTGGACCGTGGCACGTGCCACTTGTCACGAGAGGATGACATGAATCTATGTTTAACCTGCTGATAAGTCAGCTGGGGTGGACTGACTGACAACCACGTGTCACCTGGGACTGACTGACTGAGAGCCAAGTATCAACTGGGGTTAAGCAACTGGGAGCCAAGTGTGTGTGTGTGTGTGTGTGTGTGTGTGTGTGTGTGTGTGTGTGTGTGTGTGTGAGGTGCGTGTTTTTCGATCGCTATTTATGCACAATCGAGCCTGAACAATTTCAGAGCACATTTTGCAGCTGTAGTGAGCCGCTGGTCGTGGCGGAACACTGATGTGTTCCACGCCAGGAGTGAGGGGTCTGGTGGGACGGTGTGGTACCAGGCTTGTACCTGGCTGCACCTCTTGATCCCATACCTGGGCCAGGCTGGGACCTGAGGACCAGCACACCTGGTAACCGTCTGTATAGATAGTCGAGTGTGTGACCCAGCTTTCCTTATGTTTACATAACCCTAGTTTTGTCACTGACTTTGTGGAAATGTTTATCCCCGTACAGTGTACGGGGCTAGAAGTTAGGTAGATTCTAGGAGTTATGATGAACAAAGCTGCCCAAGATGTAGTTATTCTTCATTATGTATGTATGACTTTTACTTACTGGGTGAGGGTGGGTAAAGAACAGATGCAGACAGACCAAGCTCTTTCGACTCTTGAGAATTTCGTTTTCTTCCAATCTCTTTGTCCCGAGGTGCTGTCGTCGAGCTGTCAGTGGTGCGCTGTGCGAACGACGGTATTTTCTGGGAGGTGACGTTTCTTGTCACATCCTCACGATGCGTGAGGAGGGGGTTTGGGAAACAGTGCTCCCCTCCTGCGGCACCTACCGGAGAGCAATGGACTCGCTGTCTCACACCGTGGTCGTATGGCCTAGCCGCCCTCTGCCTCTCCTCCCGTAGCCATTCACTTGGTCTGTTGCACGCCTGGTGTGAGCGCCCGTGGTGTGTCTTGCCTACAGGTACCCCTTCCCTACTCCTCCATCTGTTGCTGTGGCTGCCATCACACACGCGGGGGACCTGGCGCCAACCACAGGAAGGAGTGATCAGTAAATGCCGTGTTTTTGCTGTCATCTGTCAGCCATGACGGGTGTATCCTCGACCGCCCTTGTGACTGACAGTTGGCTTGGGGGACGGAAGACGGACCCCCGTCAGTGGCTGCAGGACCCGCGTTCCGTTTTTAAGGACAGGAGGTTGGGGGAGGGGGGGACGCCGCTGATGTCTGCCCGCCAGTGCTGTCACGTGACGAGCAACGCTGTAATTCCTCCAAAATCAAACAGCAGATGTGCGAGACGTGACTCATCATCCACACAAGATGTGCGAGACGTGACTCATCATCCACACAAGATGTGCGAGACGTGACTCATCATCCACACAAGATGTACGAGACGTGACTCACCATCCACACAAGACGTGCGTGACTTGACTCACCATCCACACAAGATGTACGAGACGTGACTCACCATCCACACAAGATGTACGAGACGTGACTCACCATCCACACAAGATGTACGAGACGTGACTCACCATCCACACAAGACGTGCGTGACTTGACTCACCATCCACACAAGATGTACGAGACGTGACTCACCATCCACACAAGATGTACGAGACGTGACTCACCATCCACACAAGACGTGCGTGGCTTGACTCACCATCCACACAAGATGTGTGAGACGTGACTCACCATCCACACAAGATGTTCGAGACGTGACTCACCATCCACACGGGATCAAACGAAGCAGTTAAAGGGTGCGCCTCAGGTCTGGCATGTGCTGTGTGCACACAAAGGCTGTTAAGATGACGGTGTAGCCGGGCTGACGTCCCAGCGAAGGTGGACCAGGTATGTTCGACCAGGTTGTTCGGGCCGCTGCATGTGAGGGAGGGGACAAGTAGGAAACAGGGGCAACGATAAGCGTAACAACCCTTGAGGATGACTCATGGTTATTAGACGACTCGGGCTCCCACTGGACGACTCATTACCCCACTGGACGACTCATTACCCCACTGGACGACTCATTACCCCACTGGACGACTCATGCTCACAATGGCTGACTTATGACTCAACTGGACGGCTTATGACCTCACTGGATTGACCCATCAACCTACTGGATGACCCATGTCCCCACTGGACGACTCATGCTCCAGTGAATGACTCATGACCCCACTGGTGTCATCAACCCAATGGATGATTCATGACCTTACGATTCATAAACTTACTGGACGACTAATGACCCCACTAAGTGATTCATGGCCACAGAGGATTAGTCATGACCCCATAGAATGACTCATGACCTCGTTGAATGATTCATGCCCTAAGGAAATGACTCATGACCCTCAATGGATGACTAATCTACCCACAGGATGACTCATGACCCCACTATATAACTCAGGACTTTGCTTTATCACTCATGAGACCACTGGACGACCGAGAGGCCGTAGATAGCGTGAAGTCCCTCCAAAGACAGCCCTCGGACGGTGTGTCCACTACCACCAACTCGCGAGGAGCACTGGTTCACACTTCCGATGGGAACCTGCACGAGCTGGACGAGACTTGACCTTATAAACAACACCTGCACTTCCAGATCCGAAGCACCTGAGTCGCCGGTGCCGGAAATTCTACCAAAAGCCTTCTAACCTGGAATGATGGAACGTATGCTGGGCGTGTCAGACAGCACAACTCAGGCACAGGTTCGTGCTTGTCCACGTTTTGGATGGACGCTAAATTCTTGTAAAACAAGGATAAGGCACCTCATTGTGGACTACACCCGGTCCCTCCTACATGGATACCATCTTTGCCTCTCTTAGAGTCCATAGGGAAATCTTCCAGGGCTGGATGCCCCTGAGTCCAGCCACTTTTAGAAGTCCACGAAGGCCTCTTCTAAGGCTCGATGGACCTCAATCGAGTCACCTATATTTTCATAGGGACCTCTTCCAGGGCCGGATGAGCCTGAGTCCAATCACCTCTTGAAGTCTATTAGGATCTCTTCAAGGACTAGATGGACCTGAGTCTAGTCCCTCTGGAAATTCAAAAGCACCTTTTCCAGGGTTGGACTGCCTTAAGTCTAGTCACCTCTGGAATTCCATTGGGATTTCCTTCAGGTTTGGATGGGCCGAAGTCCAATCACCTGTGGAAATCCATGAGGACCTTTTTCAGGGCTGGAAATTCTGCTTTGTCCTGAAGAATTATGATCAACAGGGTAGTCTTGCACGGTACTGAATTCCTCTAAACAGTGATACCTACGAGTAAGCATCTCACAGACTCTGCTGACGAACTTTGAACTCACCTACTTCAATAACGAGTAAGTAACGAGTAAGTCTTTGAGCCTCAGTTCAAGGTATATTTGAAGAGAAAGCTAAATTACAATGTCTTGGGAGATCAATACCCTGGCCCTCTACAACACCAGCCTCGGTGCCAACAGCAACACTAGGATGACAATGCTACAACACCTAACCAACATCTACAACAGCATAGGGATGACCATGCTACACAACATGGACCAGTATCTACAGCAACACTTGGATGAAACTACTGCAAAACCTGGACGAACATTTATAGCACGGCTAGGATGACCCAGCTACAACATCCGTCAACCTTACCTTCTCCACTTTGCTACCTCCAAAATCTCCGGTCCCCTACCTTGCTACCTCCATAATCCCTGGTTCTTCACCTTACTACCTCCACAATTCCCGGTCCTCTACTTTGCTACCTCCATAATCCCTGGTCCTTCACCTTACTACCTCCACAATTCCCGGTCCTCTACTTTGCTTCCTCCACAGTCCCTGGTCGTAGACCCTGCTGTTACCACAAAATCTGCCCTTCTACCTTTCTACCTCCACAGTCTCTGGTCCCCCACCAGGCTTCCTTCACAGTCTGTAGTCCTCCAGCTGGCTTCCTCCAGTCTCTGGTCTTGCACCTTGCTACCACCACTATCTCTGATCCTACACCTTACTCCTTCCACAATCCCTGGTCCTCCACCTTGCTCCCTCCACAATCTCTGATCCTCCACCTGGCTTCCTCCACAGTCCCTGGCCCTCCACTCCACACACACTCACACATCTTGTCCTCCTCCCACCTCCTGCCCCTTACCACGTAGAGACAGCGGCTCTCGCCGCCCTTGAGACCTAATGTGCAGTAAATGCCAAGCCGAAAGAGAGAGATCTGCCCGTCCACCTCCGGTACTGACGTTTAAATCAAAACAGTTGCAAAGCTTGGGGGGGACCATTAGACCAGTAAAAACTCTATAAAACGAGATGAAATGATAAACCCTTTTGTTTGCCGAGCGATGTTATCAACACATCCCTCTAACGCCAGAGCGAACACGGGACCTTAGAGCTCAGTCTTACGGCAGCATTCTACACGCATCCGTTCTTCTGGACCCCGGCGCACGATGGTTCTTGGCCCCACGACGCATCCGAATGTTACGATTAGCATTCAGTGTCTATTGTCGTTACCTTATTGTTCCTTTGATATCTTCTTTGTTGCACCTTTCCTTATTGTCAGCCGCAGTGTTGGAAACGATTGAATGTCCGGCAAAGGACGATCAGGTACAGAGTCAAGCCCCCATTTGCATCAGAAGCTTCATAATGAGGTGTGTGTGTGTACAGAGATGGTGTTGATGGGCAGCCACCACACCGTCTGGCCTCAGCCTCATACCCGCCACACTCACCTTCCTCATCATCGGTGGGGGTCTTGTACTCACCTCACCTGCCCAGTGGAATCTTGGTATTATAGACTTACTCAATGAAATCCCAGGCGTTTGTTGCATGCAAATGAACGTTCAATATAATGTTCAAGGCCTGTCTGGTTTCCGGACTCATAGGTGAATGTTCAAACTGCTTGTCGTAAACCGGTAAATTTACCTCTAGTTCAACGAATGTTCAATTTAGAGGTCATAGACAGGTAACTTCATATGTAGTTCAACGAATGTTCAAACTAGATGTCAGAAACTGGTATATTTGCTTTTAGTTCATCGAGTGTTCAAACTGTGCCACAAACTTATGTATTTACCTGTAGTTCAAAGAATGTTCAAACTGCATTTCATTAACTTGTATATTCACCTTCAGTTCAACGAGTGTGTGTTCAAACTGCATGATCATGAACAGGTATATCCACAGCCATAGAACCCGAATGGGCCATTCTGAACATTTCTTGAACAAAAGGTAAACTTTGAGTTCTGCTTGCCAGTGAGGGAATTTTGAAACCCCCTTGTGTCCTGTCTGACGTGAAGTTACATACACACACACACACACACACACACACACACACACACACACACTCAGAGAGAGAGAGAGAGAGAGAGAGAGAGAGAGAGAGAGAGAGAGAGAGAGAGAGAGAGAGAGAGAGAGAGAGAGAGAGAGAGAGAGAGAGAGAGAGAGAGAGAGAGAGAGAGAGAGAGAGAGAGAGAGAGAGAGTTGTGAAAGGTCTCTTGAGACGAGAGAAGGTCTTGAGGATTTGAAAGACAGAGCCAATGAGAAGTAACAGAGATACGTATTGCTTGAGGGGATTCGGAAAGTAGAGACAAAGAGGGAAAAAGTGAATTCAGTGCAGACAGAAGGAAAACAAAGTCATTGGGTCTTTCCTTATTGTTTTTGAGTAAATGTTCTTAACGTGTGGGCCATAGACCACTAGTGGTCCATGACCCAGTAACCACTGGTTCAAATATATATATATATATATATATATATATATATATATATATATAAATATATATATATATATATATATATATATATATATATATATATATATATATATATATATATATATATATATATATATATATATATATATATATATATATTACTGTAAGCACTACCTCTATTAAGGACTTGGGTGGCATTATCAGTGGTTCACATTCATAAAAAAGAACAGAACCCATGTTCTAGAGGCTGTTCATCTGAGAATATTGCTATAACATATAGAAAATCCGCTGAAAGTAATGGGCAGCGGTAGGTTACAGGAGCAATATCCAGGGCTGATCAATAGATGCAGAGCATGGAAGATGGCGTAGTGGTAAGCAGAGACGTAGGAACATACAGGGATACATGAAGTTAAGTGATGTTGTAGAACGAATGATTTTCGCTCTTAAGAATGGAGTGGTCAAGGGAGTTTATGGTCTGGTTGATGAAGGGAGGAGAAGAAAGTGGGGTGCATCCAGGATCTGTGATTTTTAGGTGAAAGAGAGATTTTTAGAGAAACTCATAAACACAGACGTTAACAATCTAACAGTAAATGATGAAGCTGAGGAAGTAAATGGCACCAAAACTAGAAAGATGCATGAAGAGGAAGCTGATAGACGTAAATGTCTGATAATTTTCGGCTTGGAGGAAGATTTTATACCAGTTTAAAAAGAGGTGGGGAAGAAGTAATGTTCATTATAGGATTACCGGAGACTATAACACAGCCAGACGCCATTTCTTTTATAAAAGGAAAAGAGACGTAAGGAGGGGCGACCAATTATAGCTACGGTTCATTTTGGGTCATGTAGTCAGGAATTACTCAGGCAAGCTAAAGAAAAAGGAAAAACAAAGTGGAATTTAGTTGGGTATTCATCAGACGTGAAAGAACAACAGAAGAGCCGGAGGGGAAGGGGGGTGGGGAGAGGATGACGCCGTCATAAGACAAAGAACCGAAATCAGCAAATGAGGCAAGAGCCAGAGCATCGTGATGAAAGGTTCTCTGAAATTCACAATCGAAGGAGTTAGGGACTGGGTACCTCTAGCCTCAAATACGGAGGGAACTCTAGAAAAGAGGGAGGAATGATTCAGTAAAAGATGCCAAAAGGCAAATGGGCTTCGACATGTGTAGTGGCGAAGATATAGAAGGGAACCAGCCAGCCAGCAGAAGTAAGGTGTAACAGATCGAGGAATGGGTATATAAAGGAAAAACAAACTCATTTTGAAAAGAATATTGTGCTTAAGGCAGGAGAAAATCTATAAATCTTCCATTGGTTTATGAAAATTACTCTTCCCATACAGTCCAAAAAGTACTTACAAAACGGAAATTGCGCACAATCTTTTACCTGTACAAAAGAGGGTATGCTGAAATGTTTGGACATGTGGAGAGGATGAGTGAGGAGAGGTTGACTAAGAAGATATAAATGTCAGAAGTGGATGGAACAAGGAAAAGAAGGGAAACTAAGGAGGGGATGGAAAGTTGAAGTGAAAGACACTCTGAATGCTTAGAGCCTGAACATCCAGGAGGGTGTAAGGCGTGCGAGGGATAGAATGAACTGGGGAGTGTACTATAAAGGAGGCAACTTGCAGTCATTTGGCTGAACTAGAGCCATATGAAGCAATCAGGTGCCTAGTTGTGGATAGGGGGCTGCGGTTTCGATATATTACACATGACAGCAAGAGAATGGATGTGAGCAGATGAGGTCATTCCATCGTCAGTTCCTGGCGCTACCTCGCTAGATCACACTAGTCCGTGATGATAGTTATGAAGGAAAAATTCCAATATAAAAGATCAGATAATTCTATTAACATGGAATTTTTCTGTACATGTATCACTACATGTGTCACTGAGACAATCCGCCTCATCAGGTGCAAACAATTCATGAAGTTTTAAACCCAACACCACCACACAGATTCCGTCTACCTTGTGCCATTCTCGACTATAACTTTATTTAACAAGTTAAATAAAGTCATATGAACTCCTACTGAATTGCGATTTCACCTATATATATATATATATATATATATATATATATATATATATATATATATATATATATATATATATATATATATATATATATATATATATATATATATATATATATATATAAGATGGATAGAGAGAAAAATAGAGGGATAGATAGTTCAAGGAAAATAGAAGTATAGATAGATATGAATATATACATATGATACATATGAATATATACAATTCCCTCCCTCTAAGCATAAGAGGCCTTAAGCAGTGGAAAGCCTCGGCAGGTCGGCATGGCACGCCCATATCCATGGCAGCATCAGGAGGGCAGACACCAGTCCGCTTTGGGATGCCATTCATCTCACGTAGGGAGAGCCACAACGCCAGCAGAACCACAGACGTACACAGACTTAAATCCCCAGCTGTACACCTGGAGGGAGAACCCCTGGGAATTATCTTGACTGGCATCTGCGAGTGTGTCTTGTGTGTTCACCGTCCGGCAGGGGAGTTTGTCAAGCCGAGTTAGTCATCTGACGTTCCTCACACACACACACACACTGCCCGCCCAGCTCTCTCTCTCTCTCTCTCTCTCTCTCTCTCTCTCTCTCTCTCTCTCTCTCTCTCTCTCTCTCTCTCTCTCTCTCTCACACACACACACACACACGTGATAACACCACTGTATCTCTGGGTTTCCATCTTATCTGTAGCGCTCACACACACACACACACACACACACACACACACACACCGCGTTGTGGCCCCAGGAGATCCAGCACTTGAAGGACACGATACCATAATATATAGAGTCTCTGTCGTCTCGCTGTTTATCCTAAAAGTTTGCAGTAATGACGACCAACACTTTGCACCTGTGTTGACGATAATCGAACTACCTCCCTCGCTGGAGCTTCGTAGTATTGTCAGTCGGAGAGAATCCATCATTTACATCGCTCTTTCTCAAGGATATCTGGTGGCTGTTTACATACACACACATGAACCGCGATTCGGACGTTCCGAACTAATGCTTCAGACTTTCGAGCCGGGGAAAGTCTCGACCCTGCTGTCTCACTGCATCTGAGGCCTCAGCAGTTCAAAGTCACTGGGTCAGGTAGAATTCACATGACCTGCTCTGATGTGGACCGAAGAGAACATGGGTCGTTCTTGATGAGGCTTGACGACCAAGACTAGACGACCTAGACAGAGAAACTCATCCTCCAGTTGGTCGTCTCGGAGAATCAGAATCATCGCTCCCCGACCCGAAGCTCCAGTTGAACCTCCTCCCGTACGAATCATTAAGATTTCTCGCTAAATATCATCACTAAATATCAATATGTCAGGCAGTTGTTCATAATCCCCTCCAGAAGCTGGGTTATACTGCAACTAGTGTGTGTGTGTGTGTGTGTGTGTGTGTGTGTGTGTGTGTGTGTGTGTGTGTGTGTGTATGTGTGTGTATGTATGTATGTGTGTGTGTGTGTGTGTGTGTGTGTGTGTGTGTGTGTGTGTGTGTGTGTGTGTATGTATGTGTGTGTGTGTGTGTGTGTGTGCATGTGTGTATGTATGTATGTGTGTGTGTGTGTGTGTGTGTGTGTGTGTGTGTGTGCGTGTGTGTGTATGTATGTGTGTGTGTGTGTGTGTGTGTGCATGTGTGTATGTATGTATGTGTGTGTGTGTGTGTGTGTGTGTGTGTGTGTGTGTGTGTATAAATGAAGGTTTTTTATGCATGCAAAGAATTTCAACCGCACGTTCAGAATCAAGATTCGAGTGACATTTTTCCCAGCGCTCTCCTGCGCCAGGAGGCGTCATCTATGAATAACATCTGAAAAAAACGAAGGCGAGTTGTTGAAACAAAGGAGATGCGAGGCTGGGACGCAGTAAGAGAATAGCAAGGAAGGGTCCCGGCAGCAGGCGCAGGTACAGACGGGGGGCCATCCGTCCTAACTGTCTCCCTCCTCCACCTGCGCGTCACACCTGACCCTACGGAACACCTCACATCTCCCCCTCTTTTTTCCTCCATTCTTTCTACGACTGTCAGTTGGCGTCGGATCCAACGCTCGTCGGTTGATCTCTTGTTCATGTCTTTTGTCGTGAGTAGCGCCGTCCATTGTCTGGCCCGTCTGGCTGGCCGGCCGGCACCACCAGTGGGGTCCAGGTTGCCGGCAGTGACGCCCCTCGCGTCGTCAGCGGAGGTCGAGGCGCCCGACTGTGATCCAGTCGTCGTTTCCTCGATGGAAATTGACACCAGAGGAGAGACTTACACCTCTGCATTAATTAGGGTCGAATTTACATACGGTAATAATCCCTTCAGCCTCATACATTTGGTGAATATATATATATATATATATATATATATATATATATATATATATATATATATATATATATATATATATATATGCACATAGAATTGAATGCAACAGCTTATTTAGAGCTATCAGTCTTTTTTCTTTTCTCAGTATTATTCTACCATTAGCTAGGTGCTCAGACACCAGTTGTCCAAAATGATCCATTTATTTCAGTCAAGTTTTCGCCTTCACAGAGGCCTCATCAGGAATCTACAAAAATGAAAAAGAAAAAACTCCGTCAGAAAACTTGGATATATGTAAAACGCAAACAAAATATGTATATGATAAACATATATTTTGTTTGCGTTTTACATTGGTTAGGGCCATGATGTGGTTGACTAATACCGCTGTGTGGGTGAGAACTGAGCACACCAAAATGTTCTGTATTGGTCAGACTAGATGTGCCCTGGGACGACGTACCATCAACCAGATAAATGAAGGGGCGACTAGACGGGAACATGGTATGACCCACACAGGCCATATCATAAGAAACACCTGTATCATGGCATCAAAGGCTGATACACAGCATCTACAAATTATGGAAACAGTCGTTTTACGTGATATACCCCCTCCTCCATCACTCAACATGCAATCGAACATGGTGGCCACAGTCCCCCTATTTGATGGTCGACCAATTCGACGGCGAGTGGAAAACCTCCTCAACGTAGAAGACCTTCCCATAACGTAGGTCATCAGCAGTACCGAATCCTTGCCATACCATCCCCAGATCAAAAGAGGTCTAGTAAGGTCACAGCAGCCGACCACGGATCAGGGCAACATATGGCTGTTTCCCGCCTTACCTCGACCATGTTTCTCTTCCTTCCCTCCCGACTTGTCTTATGTACTATGTATTTCCGGGGATTAGCCATCAGTTCTAGCTCCTCCTTCTTACGACGGAGAATCGAAATTTAGCTTCGTCTGTTGTTTGATCTACTTTTACCTGAAGATGCCCAACGCAGAGGCGAAACGTTGTGTACATTGATCAGGAAATCATGGAGTGTGATGTACTTGTCCTCGCTCATCCTCATGAAAAATGAAGAGCTCTGAGATATAGACATTTTGTTCAGAAAACTGACTAACTATAAGAATGTGATGCATGAGTGTGTGTGTGTGTGTGTGTGTGTGTGTGTGTGTGTGTGTGTGTGTGTGTGTGTGTGTGTGTGTGTGTGTGTGTGTGTGTATGTGTGTGTGTGTGTGTGTGTGTTTGTGTGTGTGTGTGTGTGTGTGTGTGTGTGTGTGTGTGTGTGTGTGTGTGTGTGTGTGTGTGAATAAGTGATTACTATTTTGTGTTACAGGGAGAGGAAGGGTGTGTTTGCTTATGAACTGTGTTACGTCATTCTTTGCTAGTACATCCTGGCTGTGTATAGTACTCCGTCATGTTCTACTGTGTACTGTATAGCACCACGTCATTATACACCCATACATCCGAGCAATGTACCGTTCAATATCCCGCCATTAACCACTAATGCATCCTAGCTGTGTACTGTACAGTACCACGTCATTACCAACTGGTACATCTTCTTAGCTGTGTCCTGTGCAGTAACACGTCATAACTCACCAAGATATTCTAGCCTATGTTCTGTGCAACACCACGTCATCACCTCCTTGTACATCCCAGCTGTGTATTGTTCAGCACCACGTACGTTATTACCCATCAGTACATCCCAACTGTGTACTGCACAATACCACGTCATTACCTACTAGTACAACCTAGCTATGTATTGTTCAGCACCACGTCATTACCCACCAGTACATCAAAGAAGCTGAGAATATACCTTATGACGAGGAAGAGAAAATGTTCGGGGCCTCATAACTTGTTAAACATTTTTGCCTCTTATACCGGGTCTCAGGCGGGGAGACGCCAAGGCTTTTACAGCCTTCCAAAAATGCAAATGAATTGTGATCTTGACTGGCAGACGATTCCAGGCTGCTTTCAGCGCCACCTAACGAAATATCTAATTAAACAGCTAGGATAAAATGTTATGGCGTGAGCGACGCGCAGGGCAAGGCAAGGTGTTGAAGACGGAGGGGGTGTGACTGTTGGAGGGGGCGGAGTGAGGGAGGAAGGTATTGGTGGTGATAGTGTTGGAGGGTGTGGAGTGAGGGAGAAAGGTACTGGTGTTGATGATGGGTCGATGGTGTTAGAGGGTGAGTGAGGAAGGTAGATATCGGTGATGATAGTAGGGTGAAGGTGTGGAGTGAGGGAGAACGGCATTGATGGTGATCCTGGGATGAGAGTTTTGGAAGGAGTGGAAGGATTATGAGGACGATGGTGAACTAGACGGGTGGGTAAGTGAAGATGGATAGCAGGACAAAGATATCAGTGTTGCCTTCTATGAGGTCTTGGGTGTAATGAAGGCAGAAGGACTGTGTCTAGTGAAGGTACAAGGGTTGGGTGTAGTGAAGGTACGAGGGTTCGGTGTAGTGAAGGTGTAAGGACTGGTTGTAGTGAAGGTACAAGAACTGGCTGTGTTTAGTTTAGCAAGTGTTACAGAAATTATTTCTATCTTCATCCATTTCCCGACGTGTTCAATAGAAAGATTTAGATTCTAAAAGGTAATTGATCTTATGTGTTCTGTGTCTCTTGTCATTTGTAACTTGAGCGTGAAAGGTGTTTTTGAATGAAGGAAGACTTCCCACTTTTTTCACACACATCTCGAATGAATGTATTAGTATTGGCGGCACTGAAGATTGCTTCAGATTCATTGAATATATTTTACAATTTCTCTAGCGCCAAGAGAACGAGTGTGCAAATATAGAATCATATCTTTGTGAAATCACTTGTTTTTAGTCTACTATTTGCACTGTACGTTGAGAGAGTTTTAAACTCATAGGGCCCAATCTCTTGAATATTCCCGACTATCATACATCTTCTTAAATCTATGTATGGTGTACCATGTCCTCATTCATTCTATTCCATTCATGCACCACTCCTATATCATAAAAGCACATCTTTACATCTTTATTTGATAAGTTTCTTACTTAATTTCATGTTATATCCTCTGGTTACTCTCTCCCTACATCTCTCGAAGAACTGTTCACCGTTCACGCCATCGGTCTGTCTTAAAACCTTTGAGCTGTAATCATGTCACTCCTGACTTTTCTCTTTCCCAAGGCGTGAGTGTGTGTGTGTGTGTGTGTGTGTGTGTGTGTGTGTGTGTGTGTGTGTGTGTGTGTGTGTGTTTCCATCTATAAGTTCTCCCATGAATAATAACTCAGTTGGACCAGTGTCTGAATTTTAAGCTGGCCTCCTTGATATGATGTCCAGGATGCAAATAAGATGGTGAAGTGAATGGCAGGCTCGAGCAGAGCGTTTCCGGCAGGGGAGGGTTGTAGAGGGGCCTGGCCGACCACCGTTCCCAGGGGCCTGGCCGACCACCGCTCCCAGGGGCCTGGTCGACCACCGCCCCCCACCCCCGAGGCTTGGCCAACTTCATCCAAAATGCAAATTGATATACGATATGATAAGAACTGGATATAGCGGTAACACAAGGATGAGGAGAAGCGGCGGGGGTTCGACTCCCCGACCTTGCGGGAGAACAGACACCTCATCCGGCAGGATTGCCAGTTAGGAAGGCATTAGATGGTTCGAGCAGCAGCAGCAGCAGTAGCAGCATGTCATGTTAGCTGACATTTTCCTACGCTGGGAACGCCCGTCACTCACTGGTTGACACGTCTTCGTGCATAGACGTAGAATAACAGACGTTACGAACGAAGATGGCTAAAGGAAATGGAAGAAAAGAGCAAAAATGACAAAAGAAATGGATGAAATATCTATTTATTGAGGTTGCCTGTTGAAGCTACGTAAGAATACAAATGTAAGACACCAAGAGGGGGAAAAAAATTTGTCGAAAACAGCGTAAAAAAAGGCCATAAGCGACGGTATTATAGACATGGCCTGGATGGTAATGACACGAACGGGAATATCTTGAGACAAATTCTGGTGCGAGAGAGGCAGGCCAACATAAAGGCGCGCCTCTATTGTGGTCTGGAGTTCCCCATCGCCTTCCATATACTGGGAAGAAAATCCGCCTGGAATGTTATAGGGACGAAGGTGGCAGACACCGGCTGTATATTGTGATTCTAGTCCCAGTCGGCCGCCTCTTTCAAATGCAAACACCCATTGCCTAAATTCAGAGAAGCCATCACTCAAATTCATGGGGAGGGAGAATCCACTTCCCGTCCTTTTTTGTAATGTGCACTTGGAAATTTGCTCTGTGTGTGTGTGTGTGTGTGTGTGTGTGTGTGTGTGTGAGTGTGTGTGTGTGTGCGTGAGGGTGTGGGTGTGTGGGACGAACGGTAAGTCTGGAACTTTCGTAAATAATGTAACGAGGGTTGATGTCTCTGGTTTCAAGTATGACCAGGAACATTATCATTTGTTGAGGAAGGTATGACTTGAAGGTCATACTTCACCTCCTGTTGGCTCATACAGTACTAATGATCACACTTCACTTGTTGTATGAGATACAGTACTAATGATCACACTTCACTTGTTGTATGAGATACAGTACTAATGATCACACTTCACTTGTTGTATGAGATACAGTACTAATGATCACACTTCACTTGTTGTATGAGATACAGTACTAATGATCACACTTCACTTGTTGTATGAGATACAGTACGTCTTCGAGGATGTTGTATGTGAAATTAACATGACTTTGCATGTTACGTGAGAGTTTGCTTTAAAATCCATTTTGCTTCTAACTTCTAACTTATCTGTAATATATACACCTCTCTCTCTCTCTCTCTCTCTCTCTCTCTCTCTCTCTCTCTCTCTCTCTTATATATATATATATATATATATATATATATATATATATATATATATATATATATATATATATATATATATATATATATATATATATATATATATATATATATATATATATATATATATATTGGAAAGAATCACAATTTTGCGCGTGATCAAGATATTCCTATGAGTCCACGGGGAAAATTAAACACGATAAGTTCCCAAGTGCACTTTCGTGTAATAATCACATCATCAGGGGAGACACAAATTGATCAATTTGTTCAGTAAGAGTGGAGAGTTCTACACTCATGGAGCCCTATCGCATGAACTATCACTGCTACATTCACTATGCCGTTCATCCACTGCTCTTATACCATTAACGTACTTCGTTCTATCTTTTCTAATAAGTTTTTTTTATTTCACTTTATGGCCTCTGGTTGTTCTGGCTTTGTGTCAGTCGGGGAACTATTCACTGTCTGCGTCATCGAGGGATGTGATCAGGTCGCCCTGCCAGTCTTCTCTCATCCATATTGGACAAATCTAAGGCCTCTGGCCTTTCCCTGTAACTTATCTCTCTTAAATCTAGTGCCATCTTCTGTACCTTTTCTATTAGCTCTCTGTGCCTTTGTAAGCGCTGTGATCAAACTTGAGAAGCATATTCTAGTCTTGACCTTATGTAGAAAATGAACAGCTTGCTGAGTACTTCTTTATTCGTATACTTCAATACGATTCTAATCAGAGGACATAATGTCTCCTTACGATTCTACTTAAAATGGAGTCGGCGACAGGACAGGTACAGACAATGTCGACTCCCAAGTCTCTCCAAGACTCATATTCCTTCCGCTTATTTCGCGGTAAACATCATTGGTAAAAAAAAACTTTCTTTCACTGTGTCCCATCCTCATTCCTATCCATTTACAGTTGGGGGGTAGTCATCGTCAACCATGTATCAAACCACATTTGGTGTTTGTCTTGGTCCCCTTGTAAGTTGATGCAGTCATCGACCTTCTTTACTTCCCTCATGACCTCGGTATCATCAGCAAACATGTTCATGTATCAGTCCCACTGGAGAGTACATTTACGTACATTAAGAAGAGCGATGGTCCCGGGACCTCCCCATGCGTTACTCCACTAATCATTCCAATCCATTTCGAGAATTTTTCTTCTGATACTTGTTCTTCGTTCCTTTCCACTAAGGTTCCCGCCCTTCACTTGGTGTACACAGTGTACAAGTCCCCGCCCTTCACCCGGTGTACTCAGTGAACAAGTCTCTGCCCTTCACCTGGTGTACACAGTGAACAAGTCCCCGCCCTTCCCTTGGTAAAATCCTTGATGAAGGAAAACCCGATTTCACAGATTATTTTCTTCGGGATAATCTGAAGAGCCTCACAATCTCTCCGCCCTTAAAAACGACGTAATTCTTCCCCATTTCTTCCAAAATTTTGTTTTTTTCCACGCAAAAGAAAAAGAATCATACATTTTTTTACAAAATACCTGGTATTCAGGTTATACAATTTTTAAGTATATTATATGAATTTGTTTTCTGAGAACTTGTGTTTCGTTGTGTAAAGCTTCCACATAGACGAAGATGAGTACAAAAATCTCGAAGGATCTCCCTATCTCTACATTACACTATCTACACTAATTTGGGCCCAACACATCTCTCCGGCAAACTACGCCAACTTGGGACAACATATCTCCCAAGTAAACTGTCTTGATTAACTTGGGCCCAACTCATCTCTCCGGCAAACTGTCTACACCAACTTGGGACCATATATCTCCCAAGTAAACTACTTCACTAACTTGGGCCCAACACATCTCTCCGGCAAACTGTCTACGCCAACTTGGGACTATATATCTCCCAAGTAAACTGTATAAACTAACTTCGGCCCAAGATTTCTCTCCAGTAAACTGTTTGCACTAACTTGGGACTATATATCTCCAAAGTAAGCTACCTTAACTAACTTTGGCCCAACGCATCTCTCCAGTAAACAGTCTGCACTAACTTGGGACAACGTATCTCCCAAGCAAACTATCTTAACTAACTTTGGTCCAAGATTTCTCCCCGGTAAACTGTCTGCACTAACTTGGGCCGGCATAACCTTCCGGAAAGGAGCAGAGTTGAAAGCGATCCCCGCCGCCAATATAGTTTACGACCGAAACTCCGGGAATAAGACTGGTTTAAAATTCGAAGGTGAAAAATTGCGCGGAATCAAAGACCCAATACGGTCCAATAAAAGCCCACGGACGCCGAGGTTCTCATTTCACGCTCAGTCAAGATTCCGGCGGCCACAGGGGCGTGTGGGGTGTAAACCAGCCACCAGAGGTGCCAGTGAGGCCTGGCCCACCGTGAGCCAACCACGACCCCTCGCCTGGTAAACCAGCCAGCAGGGAGGCGAGAGAGGCCTGGCCCACTGTAAACTACCATGATCTTTGCCGGATATACTAAACAGCAGAGAGAGGCCTGGCCCACTGTAAATCATGACCTTTGCCGGGTAAACCAGACAAAAGAAAGGCGAGATACCCTGCCTACTGCAAACCACGACAACCTTGGCTGGGCAAACCAATCAGAAGAAAGGATGAGAAACCTGGCCCACTGTAAACCACCAGTACCCTCATCTGGTAAACCAATCAGGAGAGGTGGCGAGTGTCCTGACCCACTTTGAACTACCAGGACATACGCCTGGTCTGTAAGCGCAGTCGAACTTAATATCTACTCTGATCTAAGATATCTTTTTTATCACAGATGGTTGTTGGTGCTAACTGAAATATACTTTTATTATCTCCATAAACGTATAAACAATGTTCCTCAAGAGGCCAGGGCAGACGGACCTGCACTCAGCCATCTATAACAGATTCTCAATAACTATTTCCCAGATGGAATAGGTTGAATAATATGAATGAATGAGTGAGTGAGAAGGCGGGATAGCGTCGTGCAGGAAGATGTGAAAGAATAAATGTGAGGTGAAAATGAGGAACGTTGTCTGTCGCGGGTGACTGAAGTCCTGAGCATGAGAGATGGATGAGAAAGAAAGGCTAGTGGAATGAAGAAGGTGGTAAGAGCTGTCAAGGGGAAGAATAAGACCAGCAGCACAAGAGGCGGCCCACAGGAATTAATAAGCAGAAGAGAAGGCAAGTGGAAAGAATACAAAAGCAACGCTGGAAGGGAAAACGGGGGCTAGAAACAATGAAAACGGGAAACCGTATTTGTAAGTTCACTTGGGTCTTTTTATAACTCTGACACGAGATGGTTTGGACTGAAATCATGAAGGATAAGTGTTATATCCAGGAAGAACTTATCTCTCTTGGAACATATAATGTAAATGGTAATATTAGTTATAGCTTTCATCTTATCCCCTATAGATTTCAAGTCTGTTTCCGCCAGATTAGTTGCTGAAGGAACTCTTAAAAAAAGATTAGTATGTGACGTTTATGGGTCTAAAAAGAAGGATATAGTAGGCCGACAGAGATACTCTATGAAGCCTGTTAGAAGTTTTCATCAAGCGAGTCAGGCATGTGTGCGAGTAGGAAGAGAGGAGAGTGAGTGATTTAAGGTGAAAGTCACACAACCCTGCAGCATGATTGTGTGATGTCACCACGGCTGTTTAACCTATTTATGGATGAGATGGTGAGGGAGGATAATGCAAGGGATTTGCAGAGAAGGGCAGGTCTGCAGTCCGTCGAGTCAGTTGTTGTATGCTGATGACACGGCGGCAGTGGTAGACTCGGGTGAGAAACTGTAGAAGCTGATGTCTGAGTGTGGGAGAGTGTGTGAATGGAGACAATTGAGGGTTACTTAACAGAGAAAATCATTCGATTTCCCAAAATGCCAGACGGTAATACAGGTCAGTTGCCTTTTAAGAGAACAAGACAGTTGGAAACATCTGTCTATACACAGAACGATCCACCAGACAGTCAATGCCTTTGGTTATGTCTCCTGGCTGTTCCTGGACGCCGAGCCACACACAGAGAGGATGGGATCAGTAGGAACAGTAGATGGAAATAAAAATTTTAACTACACTGCACTGTGCAATACCCTGGTAGCAGCTCCACTCCTCTTAGACTGTTTAACTTTTCGAGATCGAGATTCACACAATCCACAGTCGATTGTATCATCACCGCCACCTACACCTACCCATCCCTTTACCTTTCAACATGATGGTGCTCCCTCCTGCTATAAGGCATTGGAAGATCTTCACACACTGGTGTCTTGGCAGCTCAGACCATCATGCACCAGACAATGATACATGTGAAAGTTCGACCATAAACATCCGCTTCAGCGTTCAGGACGGTGAGTTCAGAACTCACTTACTTCCATTCAGTCCAGCTGAAGCCAGCATCAGCTGTTTCAGAACTCGATCGGCAAAAGGAAACATTTTAGAATATGAATGGTCTTCTGTATCTCCAGTTTTTCCGCTCATGTTATCTCACGTATCCATTCCCACTCTTGTGGGTTTTGGAAAAAGCCCCGGGAAGGGGAGTTTTCGTGCCACCCTGCAGTGCCAGCCAACGCCTCTGCCCCCGTGGTGTAAGACCGCAAGACTACATGACTATCATTATATATCATAAAGCAGCCACGGATGTTCTATCCGTTTTTCATAAAGAGGGGAAAATTCTAGTCTTCTGAGGGGAAATTGGGAAATCTTATCTCGTGTGCGTTGCCGGATTACGCAACATCACATGCATTGCCAAAGGGATTTTGCAAGATGAACGACGGGTCATGATAAAGTGGAAAATGTCAGTGGACACAGAATAAACAAATTAGGGGACAAACTATGAATGGAAGATGATAGAACGGCAACAGACAACCACCTCCCCTCATCTTGAGTCAGTATCTTCATCTGGCCTCTGAGGTAACGGGAGGAACACCCATCTCACAAGACGGACGTGAAGAGAAGTTCGAAGGTTGGGAGGGAGATGGTGAGACCAGGTTCCCTGTAGGTTGAGTACCACGTTTCGATGACATAGCACACGAACGTCCATGGACCGAACTGCAGGTCTGCCTGAAGGGTCACCGCTGCTGCTGCTCCTCCAGTCACTTGTCCCTCTAAAGATGACGGTGTGTGAGGCGACAGCCATTGTTCAGTGCGTCGTAAGAGGTCTCATTAGTCTTTAGTCCAGAGGTTCCCATAGGCATGGACTGGTCCAGTATGGTACCTTCTGGTGAAGTAGTGTTATCCCTCTCAGCGGTGCTATGACCACGGGAGACTTTGGCACAACACGGCTGACGGTTGGGAGCATTTTTGATCTGTATTCTTTGCTGCTTCATTAAGAAGACGCGCTGACCTATGGTGTCAGTTATCACATTGATTGTGATCCTTTCCAATATATATATATATATATATATGAGATCCTAGTTCCTTCATTGATAAATCCCTGAAGTTGGCAAAGAAATCATGTTATAGAAGTGAAGGCAAACCTCCCCTTGACACCGAAAAGCCTTTTAGTTATTCCTTATAATGGTAATTTCACTTTACTTTCCTTGTTGCTTAAATCCTTCAATGTAAATGCTGCCATCAGTAAGAACAGTACTATAATGAATACCTTAATCATGAACTCACCAGAAACCAGTAGTACTTCCGCCTCCTACACAGGGGTCCCGGGTTCAATCCTGGCTGTTGGAGGTTAATATGATATATATACGAATAAAGTGCATATGAACGCGCACCTTCATACAACATACAAACCTCCAACAGCCAGGATCGAACCCGGGACCCCTGTGCCACAGGCGGGAGTGCTACCAGTCCCATAGCCTAGCGGTAGCATTCCCGCCTGTGGCACAGGGGTCCCAGGTTCGATCCTGGCTGTTGGAGGTTTGTATGTTATATATATAATGAATCCATGGTGTCATTGAGTACAAAACTTTTTTCCCTCGCATTAAGAATATTGCTTAATCGTTTGCCAAAGAATTTCGAAAACGATAAGATCCTTATAGACCATTTAATCGTACATACATTTTGCCAAGATCTCTCTGTCTACGGGTTACCTTAAACTCGTAAGATGATCTTCCGTGAGCGAAAAAGAATTGAGAAAAGTTAGAGTGATATCTTGCGTGAGGGGGAACCCCCTTACCCCCCTCCCAAGACAACACCCACCCTGAAATGAAAGCCATATCCCCTCCCCCGTTTTCCCTGCCCGTGAGATATGATTCCCATTTTCTACTATAGCGCCTCGATGACAGTGATATGTGTGGCTATTTTAATTGATACTTTAATAGATAAAAACCCGCCTAATGACAGTGAAGGAACGCACATTCATCACGGAAGATAGCGGCCACAGCGAGGGGGGAAGGTTCTCATTACCACACAGTCACCACATTATACATGGGAAACTAGATATGTGGAGACTGCTTGCGTACAATATTTTACCGCTGCAAGCAGGAATTACGCCGAGAAATGGGCGTTCATATTTCGCGCTCATTTTTGTATATTGCGCATATCATGGCGTCCGTTCCTTACGCTTTCTGAGCTTTGGGATTTGATAGATGGGGAGGGTTTTCCTGCGATGTGTACTGGGGGCGGGCGGCACTCACAGATGTTCATTGCCAGGAAATGTAATCGTTAAAGTGATTTGCTTCATATTTATGCATTATGCGATAGATACCACACACACACACACACACACACACACATCCGGGCCTCCCGTGGTGCAGAGGTTAGAGTTATTGACCGTAAGTCGCGCGCAGGCCAACCAACCCCAAGTCGGGCCCGCATGGGTTCGAGTCCTGGACGCGGCAGTCGACTCACACGCAACTCAAACGTTTATCCTCCCCTCTAGGCTTGGATGTGTGTGTGTGTGTGTGTGTGTGTGTGTGTGTGTGTGTGTACACAGAAGAGGGAAGACACTATACATATACACAGGCTAAGTGAAGTAGCAATACTAGTCTATACACACACGCACACACACACAAACATACACACACACACACACACACACACACAGAGCAGATGGGCAGCACCCAGACACTCATCCATCTCACAGTGGATGTCAGACGTCTCAAACCTTCTTCCAATCCGTTATAATAGTGTGGGGAGGATGGATGATCCAGAGGGGCATATGCAGCGCAGTATTATCTTAAATGTATTATTTCACTGTGGCAAATTGTGGATTAGAAATACGACTGGTTGTCATGGGGTCCAGGGATTTATGCCAACACACTGGTGGCGGGTGCCATGCCTTGTGAGGTACAGATTTTTTTTTCATCTTTCATTTTAGCTGAGGCGACACGAGCAACTGACTGCTGTAATGAAGTCCATGTAATCAACTTTATATATATATATATATATATATATATATATATATATATATATATATATATATATATATATATATATATATATATATATATATATATATATATATATATATATATATATGTGTGTGTGTGTGTGTGTGTGTGTGTGTGTGTGTGTGGATCGGCAGAGGAAGGTGGATATGTGGGATATGATATGTTTGATGGCATTATGTGGAGTGAGGTGATTTGACCGAATAGGTAAGAAGAGGCCAAGAGAAGAGGTATGGAAAGTGTGTAGTTGATAAAGCAGAAGGTGTGTTGAAATATTTTGGACATATAGAGAAGATGAGTGAAGAGAGGTTCACAGAGAGGATGTATGTGTCAGAAGTGGAGAGGACAAGAAGTGGAGCGGATTTGAAAGAAATTGATGGAGGCAGAGATGGGTCGTGAGGGTGTGGGTAGCGCTGGGTTATCTCCTGAAGGAAACCACAAAGGCTCACCGCTTTTGGAGAGGGTCAGCCAGCCAGTTGACAGTCTGGGTACAAGTTATATCCAGACGACAGTGTGGGTACATGTCATACCCAGACGACAGTGTGGGTACAAGTTATATCCGAATGACAGTGTGGGTACATGTCATACACAGATGACAGTGTGGGTACATGTCATACACAGATGACAGTGTGGGTACATGTCATACCCAGATGACAGTGTGGGTACAAGTTATACCCAGACGACAGTGTGGGTACATGTCATACCCAGATGACAGTGTGGGTACAAGTTATATCCGAATGACAGTGTGACTACACGTCATATCCAGATGACAGTGTGGGTACAAGTTATACCCAGACGACAGTGTGGGTACATGTCATACCCAGATGACAGTGTGGGTACAAGTTATATCCGAATGACAGTGTGACTACACGTCATATCCAGATGACAGTGTGGGTACAAGTTATATCCGGATGACAGTGTGGGTACATGTCATACACAGATGACAGTGTGGATACATGTCATACCCAGATAACAGTGTGGGTACATGTCATATCCAGATAACAGTGTGGGTACATGTTATATAAAGATACAGCTAGAGCCAACATATCAGTTGAGGAACTTGTATCTGTACCACCAGCTGCATTAATACCCCCAGCTACATTAATACCACCAGCTGCACCAGTACCACCAGCTGTATTAGTACCACCAGCTGTATTATTACTGCCAGCAGGACTAGTTCCACCAGCTGCACTAGTACCACCAGCTGCACTACTACCGCCAGCTGTATTAGTACCACCACCAGCACTAGTACCACCAGCTGTATTAGTACCACCAGCTGCATTATTAACACCAACTGCATTAACAACACCCCACCCCAGCCACACACGGTAGCCCACCCAAACTACACAAGATAGCCCACACCAGCTACACAGGGTAGTTAACACTGGCCACACAAGGTAGCTCACTCTAACCACACAAAATAGTCAACACCAAGCACACAAGGTAGGGTACAACAGCCACACAAGGTAGCTTACTCCAGCCACACAAGGTAGGGTACACCAGCCACACAAGGTAGGGTACACCAGCCACACAAGGTAGGGTACACCAGCCACATAAGGTAGGGTACACCGGCCACATAAGGTAGGGTACACCAGCCACACAAGGTAGGGTACACCAGCCACACAAGGTAGGGTACACCAGCCACACAAGGTAGGGTACACCACCCACACAAGGTAGGGTACACCAGCCGCACAAGGTAGGGTACACCAGCCACACAAGGTAGGGTACACCAGCCACACAAGGTAGGGTACACCAGCCACACAAGGTAGGGTACACCAGCCACACCAGGTAGGGTACACCAGCCACACAAGGTAGGGTACACCACCCACACAAGGTAAGGTACACCAGCCACACCAGGTAGGTTACATCAGCCACACAAGGTAGGGTACACCAGCCGCACAAGGTAGGGTACACCAGCCACATAAGGTAGCTTACACTAGTCACACAAGATGACACCAGCCACATAAGGTGGTTTACATCAGTATCACAAGGTAGTCCACCCCAGGCAAACAAGATAGTCTACACCGGCCAAATAATGTAGGCCACCCCAGCCACACAAGATACACAAGATACCCCGCTCCGGGCACACAAGATATTCTATCTCAGCTACGCACGTTAGCACAACCCAACCACACGAGATAGTCCACCCCAGCCACGCAGGATAGCCCACCCCAGCCACACAAGAGAGTCCACACCAACCACAAAAGCTAGTCCACCCCGGCCACGCAAGATAGTGCACACCAGGCACACAATGTAGTTTACGTTATCCACACAAGAGAGTTTACACCACCTACACAAGATATCCAACACCAGCCACACAAGATAGTCCACACCACACACAGTGGGTAGTTTACCACACACAGCGGGTAGTTTACACCAGCCATACAAGGTAGTTTACACTCGCGACACAAGGTAGCCCACCCCAGCCAAACAAGAGAGTCCACACCAGCCACACAAGGTAGTTTACACTAGCCACACAGAGTAGCGCATCCTAGCCACACAAGGTTGCCCATCCAAGACAAACAAGATAGTGCACATCATCCACACAAGATAAGTTCAACCAGCAACATTAAAGAGTCCACTCCTAACCACACATGGTAGTCCATCCCAGCCACACAAGGTAGCCTGCAACAGGCATACCAGGTAGTCCACCTCCGCGATAAAAGGTAGTTTACAGAAGCCACACAAGGTAGCCCAACCCAGTCGAAAAAGGTAATCCACAACAACCACACATGGTAGTCCACCCTATCCACACAAAGCAGTTTACACTAGCCAGGTAGTTACCTCCAACCAAACAAGATAATCCACACCAGCTGCACAGTATAGTTTACTGTAGCCACGAAAAGTAGTTTACACTAACCAATAACACAAGTTAGTCTACACCAGCCAAACAAGATAGTCCACACCAACCATACATGGTAGGTTTAAACAGCCACATTAAAGAGTCCACACCAGCCACACAAGTTAGTCTACACCAGCCAAACAAGGTAGTCCACACCAGCCACATAAGGTGGTTTGCAACAGCCACACGTCAAGTCTACAGCAGCCACACAAGGTTTCCCACACCAACCATAGAAATAGTCCTCCTAAGCCACATAACGTAATCTACACCTGCCAAATAAGGTGGTCCACACCAGGCACAAAAGGTGGTTTACACCAGCCATACAGCACAGTCCACACCAGCCATACAAGGTAACCCACACTAGCCAACTGAGGTAACCCCAAACCAGGCATACATGCTTGTCAGCCCTACCCACACTAGGTTGCCCACATCAGCAGCACAAGATAGGCCTCCCAAGCCACACAAGGTAGTATATACCAGCCACACAAGGTAGTATATACCAGCCACACAAGGTAGTTTATACCAGCCACACAAGGTGGTCCATCCCAGCCATACAAGATAGCTCATTCCTGCTATGCACGATAGCTCACACCAGCACCCTTAAGGTAGTTTTACTCCATCCACACAAGGTAGCCCAACCCAGCCACACAAGACAATCCACACCAACCACACAAGATAGGCTACGGTAAACCATCCACACTAGAATATCTAGAGGACCATAATGACCACACTGCTCACTCTAATACGAGTTCACTCTACTCATACAGTCGTCACACTACCCTGGCTAGCTAACTAGAGGTGTCACATCACCCGTGCTCTTCTCACTGACTGCATTGCTCACACAAGTCAAGCACACTCCAGGTATCACACAAGCCTTCGAGTTAAAGTGATCACACTACCCTCACGATATCACCACACTTCTCACACTAACGCCAACTATTATAGTCATACTTTATACCAGCCACATAAACATATCTGTCCCATTGCTTACGCTGGTTACAATCATTACATTGCCCACGCTGGATACAGCTTTCATAAAACCCATACTGGTTACAGTCGTAAAACTACCCATGCTAGCTACAACTGTCACACTACCCATACTGGCTACAGTCGTCACACTACCCACAGTAGTTACAGTCGTCACATCACCCACATTGTTATAGTAATTACACCAGCTATAGATTTGCTTACCTTGGAAAAGAAAAGAGTGAGGGGTGACCTGATCATAACCTTAAATTTCTTGAGACAGATCAATGACGTAGACAGTGAACAGTTCTTCGAGAGATGTAGGGAGAGAACACCCAGACATAACTTGAAATTGAACAAAAAACGTTAAAAGAGATATAAAGAATTAACCTTATGATAAAGGAGTGGTGGATGAATGGAAGAGAATGACTGAGGATATGGTTAATGCAGACCATATATATATCTAGGAAGTAATATGACAGTAGGAAATGGTCAAGACATGAGGCACCTCACGAGTGTAAAACTCCCTGCTCGTACAGTACAAACAGCCAATGACAAATAGATAATTACACTCATACACTCGCATACATTGCCCGATTTAACTCGCTCCTTTTAATGAAAATATACAACAGAAGTGTCCATAACCTGTCATCTATAGTCTATCGTCGTCCCCGATGCAGTGCCTGCAAGCAAGGGGTTAACTTCATGCCAATAACTCTCGTTCGAACCTCTCCTCTCTATCTCATGTCTTCCCCTCAAACCCCGAGAACTCACTCCGAATTTCAAAAGGTCATCCAGCACCAAGTTCACCTCTCTTCCTCTTGGCCCGGTGCCTCCGCTCATCACAGACCCTACTGTATTAATACGATAATTTCGATTCGCTCCATTTGAAGCAATGGTCTCAGAGACTTTGGTTTTTGGTCCTGGAATATAAACGTTAGATGTATATGATTTTCATATTAGATTACTCGTGTATGTTGTAGTCTCATTTGTATATGATGTAGGCTGTATGTATATTTTGTAGTCTGTAAGTATATACTGTAGTATGCAGGTATATTTTGTAGTCTGTAAGTATATACCGTAGTGTGCAGGTATATGTTATGGTCTGTATGTGTATGTTCTGGTGTATACTGAAGAATGTATGTATTGCAGTCTGTATGTGTGATGTACTGACCCTCGACTGCAATAAGCAGTTTCTGTCTTATCCCTTCATACGAGGATGGCAGAGAATAGAGAGAAAAAATTGTGCAATATTTGTTCAGTATCACCCACCCTGGCCCTAGTCTAAGGCCATCGCATCTACGAACCACAATAATCAATAAATGAACCACAGAAATTGTTTCTTGTACAGTTATTGAGGAATTGAAGGGGAGCCATAGCCGGCTCCTTCTCTATCTCTCTCTCTCTGGTGGAGATGTGAAGTTGGACAAGAATGCAGAAACAAACACATCTTGTTACCATCTGATCACAATTTCGCCTTCGCTCCAGCGTTTCGCTCCTTCATAACCAGTGCGCTCATTGCCAACGTCCTGGAACAGCCCCTGCTCAACTCTGGTTACTAATTAAGTCTGGAATGACTGTTGGTGTGGGCCTGGGTGCCGGACATATACTGCCAGATGGCGTGACTACCTCTTATTCACGCTCTCAACCACCTGGGTGCAATTCCCATACCATAATTAATATGCAAAAGTGGCCAGAGGGACGCGAGGGAGGCCACTGGGGCAGGCGAACCTCGACTCGACCGCCCCTTTCCAGAGGGTCTGGATTGAGGGCCCGTGGCTCCTGGCGGTTAGGTATGTTTCTTTACTTGTCAGACTGAATTACATGCATTTCGGTTTGATGCAAGAAAGAGTTTGAAAAGTGATGTTCTCCGGAGGGAAGTTGCGCCTTACGCCAGGTGAGCTTAAGGGTCCAAGTGCCTTGCGGCTCTGAAGGAGCACTCATGCCACCGTTGAATTGCGTCTTCGTGTACGCAAATATGAAACCAGTAGGAAAATTATGAGATTTTGATTTGGTCTGTTCTTTCCCAAGCCTCAGATCTGCCAGGTTACAATCCCCCAAACGAGAGGCGGCGATTGAGTCATTCCCGCGCTCCTGGTAAGTGGAGGAAGGGAGTGGATGAAGAGGGTGGAAGGCTGGAACGAGGGAAGAAGGAAGGGGAGTGTGAAGTGGAATGGGGTTAGGAGAAGAGGGGGAATGTGCGGAGTGGAACGAAGAGGAAAGGTACACACGGATTACGGACGAGACGGGGCTATAGTTGGCTGGCCCAGCGCTACAGCCTCGGTACACAGGAGGGAATACAATCGATGATGGGGCGGGAGATGGACAGCTTCTGAAGGGAAGGAAAAAACAAATATTCTTTACCCCCATCTCCCACCTTTCCAAGATGGCCGCCTTTCCAGGGCGAGGATTACCTGATCCTCCAGCCCTCAGACGACCTCTCCCACACCAGAAGGATTAGCTGATCGCTGCAGCCTTTAGCCGATCTCTCCCACACCAGAAGGATTAGCTAATCCTCCATTCCTCAGTCGACCTCTCCCACAGCTGAAGGATTGGTAAAACATCACACCTTCCGACCTGTGGCTCTGTTCGGTGGACTTAGTTGGCTTCCTGAGCGCTGCAGGATCTCTTCAACGACTTCCGCATCCAAGATGGCGACTTGGCGCATAACACTCTGAACAGAATTTGTTCTCACCGTCCAAGGACTGGACGCGGATCTCACGAACTTCGACGGCCCAGCGTTAAGTCCTGCCAACGAGCGTAAGTCCTGTACGGTCCTGGCCACATCCACTGGCTACCTCTCTCGTCGTGGCTCTTCATAATCCCTGAGGCTCCACACCAGCTCACAGCAGATCTGCAGGGCAGGCCACAGCAGATCTGCAGGGCAGGCCACAGCAGGTCTTCAGGGCAGGTCACAGCAGGTCTGCATGGCAGGCCACAGCAGGTCTTCAGGGCAGGCCACAGCAGATCTGCAGGGCAGGCCAATTAGATCTTCAGGGCAGGCCACAGCAGATCTGCAGGGCAGGCCACAGCAGATCTGCAGGGCAGGCCACAGCAGATCTTCAGGGCAGGTCACAGCAGATATTCAGGGTAGGTCACGGTAGATATTCAGGGCAGGTCACAGCAGGTCTTCAGGGCAGGTCACAACGCAGCCCAAATCTTTCCAACCACAAACTGCTTTGGTGCAGGTTACCTTCATACACTTAAGATGCGAACCATTGTCCTCAGGTCACTCTCTCTCTCTACTCCAGTCTGATCTCTTAAAGCTTTACCATTAGCGTTGCTGACCATCAATCACGCGAGGACCCGCCTGGGCTCGAATTCTGGGTATAGGAATCGGCCCACAGCCAAGCCAGATGTTTCTCTTCCCTCACAGAGGCTGGCTAAGGCTGGAATGAGCGTGTGTGTCAAAGACTGGGCAACACCAGTGTAAAACTCTCTCCCCGCTACACAAACTATGTTCACAAGTCCATTGTGTTGCTGATAATATGTAATCCTCTAAAGACTGTTCATGACCCAAAAAAAAAAGAAAAACACTAACAATGAAAGAACAATTGAGACGATGCATGAAGCAGTAAATGACCCATCTCTCATAGATGGTGAACCGTTGATATTAGGGGATATTTCAGTGATAAAGAGACTGACTGTGGGTTTTTGGATTCTCATGGAGACGCAGACACATGGAGATGCAAATTTTTCGAGTGTATGCAGGAAAGTCTCCTCCACCAGCATGTCCCTGAGATAGCTACGATAAGTGACTAATGTATTATGATCAATCAGTCTTAATTCCACATATAGCAGCATGGATATGGAAAATATCAGCAGAGATAAGACTGGACCACATATGGAAATATAATCGTCGAAAATACACACAGAGCTCAACCATTTTCTTTGAGAACCTACACTGGAAAATGGGGTTCATAAGCCAGGAACCAGGGCGCTGTGGCGGTAGGTTCTACGATAGCTCCATGGATGGAGTTGGAGCATAGGTGCTTCAGAACTCAAGTACAGAGAAAAGGTTGAGATAAAGAGAAGAGTTATTTAACAAAGAAGAGGAGCTTTGTGATGCGCTGTGACGAAGTTGGAGGCAGCACACCATCCATCCAGCATTTGAATGACATAAGAGAGCAGGAAGTGGTGAGTATAGCAATGCAAAAGAGAAAGAGCAGAGAAACTATGTACAAGGCGAGGGACAATCCAGAACTTCTTAACTCCATCAGTCACCTGAAAAACAACTAATCAGGCTGTGGGATTCGGAGGGAAGAGTTACAGAGGATCATGAAAACACATGTGAGGAATTGAATAGCAAGTTGAAAAGTTTCTTTTGCAGTGGTAGACACCATATGCCCAACACCAGTGAGACGCAATGGGTATGGAACAGCCCTGAAACATCTAGAGAAGAAAGAGAAATATGTAAGATATGACTTAGATGAGGTTCTTGGTCATATGGAAATTTCTCCATAAGTGTTGGAGATGTGCGCACATCCACTTGGCGCAGCTTAAAATGTTATTGAATACATCACTGGAGAATGGTAAAGTGTCAAGGGAGTAGAAAAATTCAAAATACTAAGTGCTTAAAAGAAAGGAGACTGGGAGAAGGCGATGAACTGCAGACCAGTTTCCGTGATGAGTGTGGTCTGTAAGGGACTGGAAAAGATAGTCAGAAAGCAAATGGATGATTTCCAAAGGTGAAAAAATGTCCAAAGTGAGAGGCAACACGGCTTCAAGGAAAGGAAATCACGCCTAACGAATACCTATGAAAATTTTACGAGAGTGAGCTCTGACTTTAGACCAAAGACAATGGTTGATGGCTTGTTTGTACCCGAATTTCCACAAAGCCTTTGACACTGAACCATAAATCAGGTTGGTAGATAAACTGGATCTTTACGCAAGAATAAGGGGATGATTGTTGCGATAGATAGAAGGCTATCTTAGAGGCATGCAACAGGGGTCTACTCTGGGGCCATTACTTTTCATGATCTATGTAAATATCTTGCAGGGAAAATTAGACTCCAGCTTGTTTACAAGGACACAAGAAAGTGAAGGAGATTGCATCAAACTACAAGGGGACCTAGACAAATGCTTTCTCAATTTCAAACCGAGTAATCTATTGAGTAATGAGGAGAGGAGACAGTGGAAAAAAGGACTCAGTCTGAAGGTTATCTATAAGAAATAAGCTGCAGAAATATGTTTGCGAGAGAGACTTCAGAGTTGCAGTCGTCCCCAGTCTGTCGCCAGTCCCACATCAGAACAATATGCTGTTGGCATATGACAGAAGAGCAAGCATAATGGGTAAGGAAATGCTTTTCGTGTCTGACATTAGGCTATAACTAGAATATGCTTCTCATTTCTGGTCACCGCACTTAAAGACAGAATTACAGAGATCTCATAGCGAAGGTCAATGGGAGAGCAACAGTGATAATACTAGAATCAGAGGACCTTAGACCTGTCCACTGTGGAAGAAGAAAGAGCTGACTGGACCACAACCTATGAGTTTTTGAAACGTGTTTGATGATGTTAACTACGAGCAGTCCCACGAAAGATGCGAGGATATGAGAGCCAGAGGACGCAACAGAAGGAAATGTGGACAGCACACAGAAGGTTAGAAAGTTGTATGATAGTAGAGAAAGTTTAAGAGACTGGGCCCTTACGAGTACAGAACTCCCTGGACACTACAAATAGGTAATTACACACACACACACACACACACACACACACACACACACACACACACACAGACAGACACACACACCTCGTCCAGCCCTCGATGGGATAGGAGGTGTCTCAGCGACTTTCTCGGGCCGCCTGTTGGTCAACATCTCCCATCCCCCAGCTTGATGGATTACATCATGTCCGACCTACCCTCCTCACACAGGAGTGTCTACCTCCAATAAAATCTTGAGTGTGAGAGACACAGACGTACTAGATACGTTTACCAGTGAACTGGTGAACCAGTGACTCACTGAGGGTCTCTTGAGAGGCGTATGTCGGAGCTGCGGCCGCCTCAGTGTACACAAGGGGTCACGGGCCTCCGTCCTCCCGTGGGAGCCGTGTGACCCAGCTGACCACAACAGAGACTCAACGTCACAATGTCCTCGAGGGTCAGCGCGGGGATCGCCTGGCCGACGCGTCGACCGTCACCACACAGTCACCTTGAAGCGTCACCACACAGTCACCTTGAAGCGTCACCACACAGCCACCTTGAATCGTCACCACAGTCACCTTGAACCGTCACCACACAGTCACCTTGAAGCGTCACCACACAGTCACCTTGAAGCGTCACCACACAGTCACCTTGAAGCGTCACCACACAGTCACCTTGAACCGTCACCACACAGTCACCTTGAAGCGTCACCACACAGTCACCTTGAAGCGTCACCACACAGTCACCTTGAAGCAGCCAGTGCTCGTACAGACACAAGACTTGCCCTGTACCTGCTACTGTGAATGTCATGAACAATCCATGAACAAACGCACAGCTAAACAGGCAAATACCGCAGTTTTACCATTGTTATGTGTATCAACGTGAACATATTCATCACATGATGTTCACCATTCAATGCATAATATGTGAACACAGTGTTACTGCATTTCAACCAATATGTAGACTTACGCCACTTAATGCACACAATTGAATACATGATACACGTCAACACAATACGACTGCAGTTCAATCAATATGTAACTTTATATCACCTAATGGTCAAAGAATTCTTACCAAATGTTTAATATAGAAACCATGAAATGAGCTCTGTAGAGCTTCCTGTACTACGTATGTACATGTACTGCACTCATGTGCCTGTCCAAAGCGTACAGGTACTCAGCCCCACCTTGATCTTATGATAGTTTGTGATTGATTAACTAATTACTATCATAACCACCACCCCCCTTTCCCCTCACCAATTATGTAATTTCTCAGCTGTGTATTTTAAGTCGATGTTGATGCCTGAATTCAAAAAGCAGTTTTTTATTTACTTATTCGCATATTTTATCTTACACACACACACACACACACACACACACACACACACACACACACACACACACACACACACACACAATCGTTCGTACCTAAACGTCATGCAAATCTCCCATTTACAATTTGTTAATAATTTCCCCCGAAAAAAGAAATGAACAATACATTTGTTAAGTACGTGAAATTATAGGCTCCTGGAGGACCCTATGATTAAATAATTCGGTAAGAGGCCATTAGAATAATAGGGATAATGTAGAACGCATCTCACATAGGAGTGGACACACACACACACACACACACACACACACACACACACACACACACACACAAATACACATCCCTCTTTCCAAAACTCTATGCAAATCAACTGTGTCATCTACAATCCGTAAATATTTCCTCAAAAAAAAGAAAAGAAAATGGAAAAGACTTTTGGTAAGTACGTGAAATTATAGGCTCCTGGAGGACCCTGTAATTAAATAATAAGGTAAGAGGCCATTAAAATAGCAGAAAGGTTTTATAAGGGTAATGTAGAATGCAACCCACATAGGTGGAGTGTGGAAACCAAACCAACCCCCACCTTCCCCCTGTAATATACTTAACAGCCTTCGTCTTAAGCTAACCTGACTTTATATATATAAATCTGGAAAAATTTATATATATTTTTTTATATAATGCTAAAAATCCTTTGAAGAGCGAAAGATGCAAATAATCTCAGAAGTAATCCAGGGGTCAAATGAAAGTCCGTAATTCATATAATTTGTGTATAAATATACATGGGAGATCTTCATTGCCTTACTGTTCAAATGAAAGTTAGTAGTTTATATGAATTTTTGTATTAGTTTATATAGTTTTTCTTTCAATATAAATGGAAGATGTTCAGACCCTTACTCTTGAGATAAAAGCATGTAGTCTATATAAATTTGTTTCTATATAAATCGGAGTTGTTCGTTCGTTTAGTCTTGACGTAAACGAGATTATCAGAATAATCGAAATTAATGTGTATTTTTTACCGTCAGAACGAACAGGGAATGAGCGACGGATGGACAGGATACTACCAAAGATAGATAAAGATAAGAGAGAGAAAAGAGCTACGTGTGTGTGTGTGTGTGTGTGTGTGTGTGTGTGTGTGTGTGTGTGTGTGTGTGTGTGCTCGTGCGCGCGCTCATGGGGATGTATATATGTGATATTTGTGTGTATTTGTGAATGTCTATGTGTGTATATGTGAGCGCTTGTATGTGTATATGTATTTACCTATTTATATTGTACGAGGGAGGGAGTTCTACACTCGTGGGGCCCCATCTCTTGTACTGTACGGGGAGGAGGGAGTTCTACACTCGTGGTGCCCCATCTCTTGTACTGTACGGGGAGGAGGGAGTTCTACACTCGTGGTGCCCCATCTCTTGTACTGTACGGGGAGGAGGAGCTATACACTCGTGGTGCCCCATCTCTTGTACTGTACGGGGAGGGAGTTCTACACTCGTGGTGCCCCATCTCTTGTACTGTACGGGGAGGGAGTTCTACACTAGTGGGGCCCCATCTCTTGTACAGTACGGGGAGGAGGGGGCTCTTCCCACACGTACACCTCCCACTAACCAACACCACATGGAGAACAAAATATAGCCCTCATCCTAGATGGTGAATGAAGCCCTACCTTCATACAGCCCCCTACACTAGATGATGAATGAAGCCCTGTCTTGATACAGCCCCCTACACTAGATAATGAATGAAGCCTTACCTTCATACAGCCCCCTACACTAGATAATGGATGAAGCCTTACCTTCATACAGCCCCCTACACTAGATGATGAATGAAGCCTTACCTTCATACAGCCCCCTACACTAGATAATGAATGAAGCCCTGCCTTCATATAACCCACAACATCAAATCATGAATGACGCCTTGCCTTCGTCCACAAGCTTGCACTCGATACCCGTCTTCGCTCTCGGGGCCTCGCTAACCTATGGCTGCCAGACGATTTATGCCATTCATTCCATCAAGAATTCCCCCGCCAAACGCCGCCGTCACTTACTCACGTCACTGTATCCGCTTCAGGACGATGTAAACTAAATTAGCTCCTGCAGTTTTACGTAATTTTGGTAATCGTTAGCATCTGCCAAAAAGGTAAAAAGAAGAAGAAAAAAAAAAGATATCTTCAGCGGGAGGCCACGGCCGTGCTGGATGTGATCGATGCGGCCAGGCCAGCCCGGCACACACACACACACACACACACACACACCACACTCTTGCTCCAGAGAAAACGAAAACGGGAACTTGTGGAGGGTAACCTGCCTTATATTCCCTCGACGTCTTGAGAAGAAAACGAAACATAAGTTCGCTTTATGACAATCTACACTCTGAATAACCGTACGAAATGTGATTATTCACACTTTTAATTACAGGGAAAGAATACAGTAAATTATGAATTATCTTTTCATTTCGCTCTTGTAAATTTCATGATCATTCGATCGGAAATCAGACAGCTACCACCTCCAGCTTGCACGTCCGCCAGGCTTTTCAGCGCTTGTAAAGTACATCACCTACGGTCGAATTATAAAGATAAGGAAGACTGTATAGTACTGAGTCACTGATTATGTCTTATATCTCTTTATCCTCATTTCTAGACACAGTCCGGCATGCTGGCGTGGGATATAGCTGAGTTTATGTAAGTGGACGTGTTACACTAATCCTACCTCACACACCCACACTCGTAAACGGACTTAAGAACGCTCAAACACTTGCCACAGATTCCCTCCGTCGTCCACAATGCTTCGATAGCATTTCGAATCCCAGCGAAGGCTTTGAAAGCTCTCCGATCTTTTTAGCCACCAACTTCCCTCTCTGCCAGAACTACAGTGCAAGGTACTCTCATAAATCCTTGCTACACGAATCATGGCAAGTATTGAATATTCATTTGATATCTAGGGTTTTCCAGCTCCCTCAGTCACCCCCGAGTTCAGTGACTGACTGTCTATCTCCATCTATCGCTGGTCTTGCAGTGTCGAACACCTCAAAGCATTAACCTGATGACCCGTCTCACCATACAACACTGCACGGTTTGCTATAACTCCCTCACTTCTCGTCATGCACGGGTCACGGAGCTCGACCCACGGCACGGGACACCACCTGTCGCAGCCAACACGTCGCAGTTCCCTCGTTCTCACACGAGGCATTACGAAGGTCATAGCCTTCACGTCACCTTCACTTCTGATTGTACTCACAGTGTGTGTGTGTGTGTGTGTGTGTGTGTGTGTGTGTGTGTGTGTGTGTGTCCTGCACCATCCTGATTGTTCCTTCATTGTCTCTTATGGAATATATTCTGGAGCAATCCAGTCTTCGGGGAATCCGAAACTCTCAACAACAGTATTCAATCCTGCAATTTCTCATTCACGTCCTGTATCACTGGGCCATCAATCATTACTTCCTGAACCTGAATCCTCGCCCTTATCAAGATGGCCACTTCCTCCTCCTCCTCCTCCTCTGTCTTGTCTTTCCCTTCCTTCATATCACGCAATGATTAAGTCAGGTGTCATCCCTAACTTTCTTCCCCTCCACCGCTCCAGCAAAATCTGGTTTCTTTCCCTGAATCGGTTCTTGAACTCCAATTCTTCTCATTTCACTACAAGTCCATCCGCGGTCATTCGCATCACCCTCACAGTCTGAGCATCGTACCTACCGAGCCTTTCTTGGCCTCCTCTAAGCTAATGGCAAGACTGAGTTTGCCCCTTAGCCACCTTTTGATGCCTCCCGTTTTCTCTGCCCTCTGATTGTACTCTTTATTTCTCTCACTTTCTCTCTCTCACTCCCTCCTCCCTAAGTCTTTTGATCATGATTTTTCCCGCAATCAGCAGGCTAATTTAATGTGCACATCATGCTCATTCATCTCTGAGAACCCCCACTGAGTTCCTCGCGCACTGCAAGTTTCTTGGCCTGCTTAAGTGCCTCCTCTCTTCACAGCTTCGTAATGAACGGGATACTATATGAAAGTATCCCATACGTCTTGACTGTATCCGCCAGTTCTCTGAACTCCCTCTACCTCGTAAACTGTATTTGTCATGTCCATATCCAATATAGTAGTCGTCTGACGTTCTCTCGCTCCCTTGCTACCCTTTCTTCTCCAGCTGGAATGTAGTCTTCCAGCGCAAAAGTCATCGGCGACTCACACCCGTTAGTCTCACTGAATAACATTTCTCACAGTTCTGGCCTAGCTTATCCATCCCCTTACCCCTGCAACTGTGATTCGTCCACCTTCTTAACCACTGTCTCGTTTCAGGTCTGTATTACCACCATCGCACAGCTCTACTGGATACCCTCTGATCTCCCAAGCTTTCCAATTGATGATATAGAGATTTCTTTGACTGTTCCGCTTCAGATTATAGAGCTCCCTCCACAGTTTCAATCAATATTTTACTCTATGCTACTGATTCATTGTACCCTAAGCCTCTGCTCCACTTCTCGCACTTTTCCTCCAGGTTCTTCCATCCCTGCCCCAGAATATCGCTATTTAATGCATTCCATTTCCATTCCATATTCTTTAATCCCTGAAACAATGAGTAATTTCATTTGCTTGATCCATCACTTTCCTTCCCAGAAAAGCCTTACTTTCCTCCAAGCACGTGTTGTCATAGCTTTCCTCTATCATTCTCATTTTGCACTCAAGTTCTTTGACAGTGTTCGTCAGTTCCCTGAGTCCTTCAAGCACTTTTGACATTATTCGTCCTCCCTACCCTTATCCTCCAGTTGTTATATGTATACGACTTCCAGCGTACTATTTTCCAAGTCAAGAAAGAGATGGTAGTCCTTAGTGATCGCTGATAGAGTTCAAAGATCTTCACAGCCAAGATCTTGTTGTTCCAATGTCAAGAGATACCACAACTTGGAACGTAAACAAGGGTTTGGATCAGCTGTAGCTCACTCACTTTCGAGTCGTCAATATGTCCTGAGTAATTTTTACCATTCGGTGTTGGGCTTCCTTGCTGTTCCCTCGAAGGCAGACACCCATTTGCTGTTGTATCATTGTGATAATGTTTTCGTTATAGAAGGTTTTCGGTAACATACAGTTATCAAGGTATTTGTATGTAGGGCGACTCTAGTGTGTTCGTGTGGTTCATTCTTCCTCAGAGATGTGCTGCACTTCTTCCACGAGACCCTGGCGTGAGCTGGTGGGACACGCGTACGCTGCCGCTGTGTGTTTGTGTGTGTATTTACCAGTTTGTACAATACAGGAGGTGAGTTATACATACGCCTGGGGATCCCAGCTCTTGAACTTGTGTTTGGAGCCACCAATTTGTACAATATGGGGACGCCATGTTGGTGAGGCGACGTCTTTTGAGTCTTCTTACGTCAAACAAGCAAGAAAATGTTTCCCTGACAAGTCCAGGCAGATTTTTCCCTGACCCGTCCAGGTAGGTGTTTCCCTGACCTAGCCAGGCAGATGTTTCCCTGACTGTCCAGGCAGATGTCTCCCAGAATCGTCCAGGTAGGTGTTTCCCTGACCCGTCCAAGCAGGTGTTCCTCTAGCCAGTCCAGGCAAGTGTTTCCTTGACCCGTCCACGCAGGTGTTTCCCTGACCCACCCAGGCAGGTGTCGCCTTGCCTGTTCAAGGTGTTTCCCTGACCTAGACAGGTGTTTCCCTGATGCCACAATGAGGTGAACTTGTACAAATATATGGTACATGATACGTATTTGATGTCATTTGAACGAAAACTTTAGAAATGTTCTTATGTGTTAAAACTATGTCCCGCCACTGTAGATTAATCCCACTGTCCTTCCACAGTCGATCAATCACATTGTCCTTCTATTATCGATTATTCTCATTGTTCTCTCACTCGATTAATCCTAATATCCTTCTATTGTCAATTAATTCTGCTGTTCTTTCATTGTCGATTAATCCCAGATAAGTCCCAGTGTCCTTCCTTTGTCTATTATTCCCATTGTCTTCCACTGTCGATTAATCCCAGTATCTTTTCACTCTCGATTAATCTAACTTTCCTTTCGTTGTAGATTAATCCCACTATCGATTAATCTCAATGTCCTTCTACTATCGATAAAACCCACTCACCTTACAACCTCGATTAATTCCACTCTCCTTCCGCTGCCGGTGAATACAGCTTCTCCTTTGTTGATTAATCCTATTCGCCCTCCAGTGTCGATTAATCCCAGGGTTCCTCCATTGTCGATTATCCTCTCTGTCCTTCCACTGTCGATTGATATACCACTGTCCTTCCGGCGTCAATTACTGCCACTGATCATCCCACTGTTGATTTATCCTTGTCCAGGGAGAGGGTGGGGAGAATGTCTCTTCGGGGTCAATATAACTTGTAGCTGAGTTTTGTGAATACAACATTAGCTACGCCAATGGAATATCTCGTCACAAAAACCATTGGAAAAGGTTCAGCCGAGCTGTTAAAACATTGCTCAAGTCCTGGTCAGATGAAATGTCAATAGTAATGCAGAAATGTGCTTTGAAGTGAGGCTCTCTCGTCTAGGGTCGAGCAGGTCGGCCCTAGGAGAGTTGAAATGACCCGATTCGCTGTGAGAGAGCGTAGACCAATCACTGACCCCCTTGTGAAGCAGATGTGCCATTCTCATCAAGTGCCACACTCATGGCTTCTCCATATAGAACCGATAGGTTACACTAGGCAGTTCAGGCCAGAGATAATACATGTCATTTAAGAATGCAATAGCACCGTGCCAGAGGTACTCTCTGTACTCTCTCTCTCTCTCTCTCTCTCTCTCTCTCTCTCTCTCTCTCTCTCTCTCTCTCTCTCTCTCTCTCTCTCTCTCTCTCTCTCTCTCTCTCTCTCTCTCTCTCTCTCTCTCTCTCTCTCTCTCTCTCTCTCTCTCTCTCTCTCTCTCTGCCGCATCGACTGAAGAAGATAGGCTAAGATTATACAAGAGGATCCACATCAAACTAAGTAAAAAGAAAAAAAAAAAGGTCTAGAGAATGGCAAATGTCATTTAACGTTGACTATTGTCCAAGCTGTTGTGAGCAGGAAACGCCATCCAAAAAAAATTCGATCATGACCTGATTACCCACAAGAAAGATCTCGGGGTCACTGTCTCCAACCACTTCAGATTCTCCCAATATCATAATGAAGCTGACAAGAAAGCAAATAGGATGTTAGGATTCATATAAACAAACACTTTACATACGAAACCAAGGAATTGATGTTGCTTCTATACCTAAGTCTAGTTAGACCTCGAATACGCAGTGCAGTTCTGGGAAGCCCTCACCCATGTAAGGATATTCTTAACTTGGAAGCAGTGTGACGAAGAGCAACTGAATTAATTCCCTCCTTATGTAGCAAATTATACGAAAACAGACTGCAGTATTCAGATCTGTTCTCTCTAAGAAAGACGCGGATCCGAGGAAAGTTAACAGTATGTTTTAAGATGTTTAAAGGATTGAACAATGTCGATATGGAAAACTTCTTTACTTTTGCGCTGTTCTACCAACGAGAGGACATTCACTAAAACTTAAAGAGGTCACCGAGTTACTTGGATTGCAAGAATTATTTCCTTACCAGTGACAATACTGATGCGTGGAATAAGCTCCCTGACCATATTGATCAGAGCAACATAGTTCATGTGTACAAAACTAAGCTTAATCATCACCTGTCACTCTCACGTATTGAATAATTACTCTAACGTAGTGGTATATTATGAGATGATGCCATCTTCTCAACCACAGATCTCGCTATGACCATGCTACGGTAAAGTATCAACAATGATTTACGTGTATAGCCTGATTTAGGGAAGAAGAAGGAATGTCTGTATCATTCTTGCACATCAAGAGTAATAGAGACATTAAAACTACGAAGCTGGAGCTCAAAAAGTTCATCCTAACTATTTTCTTCAAAACGAAAAGCAAAGGGATGCATGTCTTCGGTGGTGGGATGCATGGCATATTCAACGTTAATTCTAATTTCTGACTTTCCTATAAAAGTTTCCTTCAGGCATATTAGTCCTGCAAGATATTTTTCCTTCGGCCTGTTTCCCGTCCGGTGTCTTGCCGGAGGGAGTGGAGGGTGGGCACAGGGTCTTTGCTTTGTTATCCTTTTCTTCGTCTATTTTTGAAGGGGGACTGCATCCTTCTCAGTAGCGTTAAGGCCAGACCACTTCCCTTGTGGACCTTGGTCTCTCTCTCTCTCTCTCTCTCTCTCTCTCTCTCTCTCTCTCTCTCTCTCTCTCTCTCTCTCTCTCTCTCTCTCTCTCTCTCTCTCTCTCTCTCTCTCTCTCTCTCTCTCTCTCTCTCTCTCTCTCTCTCTCTCTCTCTCTCTCTCTCATTTTGCGCTGGCTCATGTTCTGGTGTATGTAGACTCTTGGCTACCACTCCTTGCCCGAGGACAGTGTGGGCCCCCACACACCGCCTCTCCTACTGCCAGCCTATACCTACCTCTCATTAAATACCTAATGTCATCATCATTAGAGATATAATCACATTCCCCCAACACAAACTTTGATACGGTATTGAAAAAAAAAAAAAAAAGTGCAGCGACCTCCTCCTCCTCCTCCTCCTCCACTTCCCCTCCTCACCCCGAAACTCTGCTCCTTCTCCTATCCACCCTGGGCCCCACACCGTGACACCCCCATCTCATCATATAGGTTCCCTCCAACCCCTCCCCACTCCTTCCCTCCACCATCATCTGGGCTCTAGTTCTCCCTCCACTATCAACTAGTACCAATAATCCCTCCACCATCATCTGCCCCCCCTCCTCAACTCCACCATCATCTGCCCCCCCTCCTCAACTCCACCATCATCTGCCCCCTCCTCAACTCCACCATCACCAACATGCCTCATCTAACCCCTTCTCGTCCCCTCCCATCATCCAACCCCACCTTCCCTCACTCACATGACCCCCCTTCCTCCTCCATCCCCCTTCTTCCCCTCATTCATTTTTTTCAGCCTCAGAAGTACAAAAAAAAAATGAGGGTCTCCGATGAGTTGATCCAGAGCAATCAGGAATTTAATGGAGGTTTCTAATTAATATATTAAGGAGTCTGGTGATTGTTGATGGGGGCGTGGGCGCCGGCTGGCTGCAGGGGATGCGCCAGGTCCTCCCAGCCTACCAAGTCCTCCTGGTGTGGCATCAGGTCTCCTGACACTGAGGGAATTTTGGAGCATTATCTTTTGGTTATCTGTCTGGAGGGCCTTCTGAGGGTGGGTTTGGGTGGGTTTGTGTGGGTTTTGGTGGATGTGGGTGGGTTTGGGTGTGTGCAGGTGGGTGTGAGTGGGTTTGGGTGGGTGTGGGTGGATTTGGGTGGATGTGGATGGGCATGGGATGATGTTGGTGGGTTTGGATGGGTGTGAGTGAATTTGTGTGGGTGTGGGTGAGTCCGAGTGTCTGTGAGTGGGTTTGGGTGGGTGTTATTACCTATTTGTACTGTACAAGGAGAGACCCCTGGACACTCGTGGGGAGCTCCCTCCTTTCTTCAACTTTACCTACTGTCAGACTTCTGAAACCTTTGATTCCTATCCACACTCGCCCTCTCTTAACTCACTTTATACAGTTCGTCCCATATTCTTCCCCTTGGAAAAAAAAATGGCACATCTTTGTTGACGTCATCCAACTGGTTTAAAGAATTAAAGTTCTGATCAAGTCTCCCCTAACTCTTCTCTCTTCTCCCTGGTGGAGAAACATAAGGCCTCAGACTCTCCCCAGTAACTCACCTCTCATAAATCTGGCACCATCTTTTCCGCCACAGAGTTAAACGGGAACTGTGTCCTGTACCAGGGTCACATGGAACCTGTAACTTGTGCTAGTGCTACACGGGACCTGTAACCTGTGCCAGGGTCACATGTGACCTGTAACCTGTGTTAGTGCCACATGTGACCTGTAACCTATGTTAGTGCCACATGTGATCTGTAACCTGTGCTAGTGCCACATGTGACCTGTAACCTGTGTTAGTGCCACATGTGACCTGTAACCTGTGCTAGTGCCACATGTGACCTGTAACCTGTGTTAGTGCCACTTGTGACCTGTAAACTGTGCTAGTGCCACATGTGACCTGTAACCTGTGCTAGTGCCACATGTGACCTGTAACCTGTGCTAGTGCCACATGTGACCTGTAACCTGTGCTAGTGCCACATGTGACCTGTAACTTGTGATGGGGACTGATAAGCCACCACTTGCTGCCGGGTATCCATGAAGCCACAACATTCCTTTGAGAAACCTAACCATAACACTGGGTCGGCTGCTGGGCGAGAGGGAAGGACCCTTGTATGACTGATGCTCCAGGAGACTTGGACCGTGAGGCGGGTGCAGACGGGAGAGTATGGCCTGCAGAGGTCCTGCAGGAGAGGCGCCTGCAGTTGTACGAGGCCAGTTGCTTAGCCTTGGCCAGCCTTGCCGTGCTGGTTGGAGCATACACACCACCACGACCTTATGTACAGTTGGGTCTGCAGTGAATAGCGTATGGCGCATTTCTACAGTGCCCTCTGGATGTTCAAAGGTCTTGTGTAACGCTGGGTCTGCAGTGAACGGAGAGAGACATATGTCTGCAGTGCCCTCTGGATGTTCAAAGGTCTTGTGTAACGCTGGGTCTGCAGTGAACGGAGAGAGACATATGTCTGCAGTGCCCTCTGGATGTTCAAAGGTCTTGTGTAACGATGGGTCTGCAGTGGACGGAGAGAGACATATGTCTGAAGTGCCCTCTGGATGTTCAAAGGTCTTGTGTAACGCTGGGTCTGCAGTGAACGGAGAGAGACATATGTCTGCAGTGCACTCAGGATGTTCAAAGATCACTGTGAACCTTGATTTGTAGTGTTGACTCTACCAAACCTCAACTGAGATATGTGTTGAGTGTAGTATCACTGAGGACGTGTCTTTGTAAAGTGTTCATTTTACTTTGACATGCCGGGTCTATGTAGCCTCGGGTGCTCCTATCCATCTGTAAAGGGAAATTCCCAGTTGGTGTTTGTAGGACACAAGCGAGTAAGGGCGTCTCATCAGCCACTAACACAATCCCATGACATTAAGCCTCTAAGTTCGTTCTGGGATCTGGTGATGGCTCTGATGGGCGAGAACCAGGCGGCTCATTGATGAACTCACTCCGGCGAATGCCCTCGTTATGACACGACCACCAACGCCTGCAGCAACGTCAGATGTCGTAAAACAATACACGTCAGTGACTTTGGGAAGCGAGTGTGGGAAAGAGAATCCACCATTACAATGAATCACAAGCATAACCGAACCAGTTTTGTAATATTTTTGTCATTCTATATAAACTATACAACCACCAATCCAACAGGGGTTTGAATCCCTTCAAAGGACCACATTCAAGACACTATGCACGTCATATGAAGCTGAAGCTGGTCACCTTATGAGAATTAGACACGAAAGTATGTCAAGGAGATAATGAGGATTTGGGTGACCCATCTATACGTATGGATGGCGGGGCGTATGTGACGTTGGCCGGGGAATTACTGCAGACCTCCTTAAAATCTTGATCTTCTTGATCAACTTCCCTGACATTTCGTTTTCTTTTTCAGATTCTCTATTCTATTTTAATCTACAGGCTACAGGAGCTGTCCCATCACTTACAGTTACAGTAAACCCAGGATCACTGTACCCCCCCTCAGTTCCCAGACACCCCCACTTAACAGTTACAGTAAACCCGGGGATCACTGTACCCCTCTCAGTTCCCAGACACCCCCACTACTTACAGCTACAGTAAACCCGAGGATCACTGTAGCTCATGCCTCGGAGAAGACACTGTATAAAAGGCTCCCCCCAGGGTTGGCCAGTCCGCGGGTGAGCGGCCGTGGATTAAAAGGATCATCTCTCGGGAGTTCTAAGCTGTGCCAGTCCACACCCAAGTGACGCCCACCTCCTCAACAGGCAGAACCATCCCAGGTGTTATCAAAGATATGATCATATCAACCTTATCTCGTGGTACATTAGGTCAACGGTATGATCATGTAATCAAAGATATGATCATATCAACCTTATCTCGTGGTACATTAGGTCAACGGTATGATCATATTAGCCTTATCTCATGGTACATTTAGTTTCCGCAGACTATGGGTTTGCCTGACTTAATCTACGGCCTTCCAGCAACCTCCCCGACGCCAGGAGAACACGTCGACGTGCACTGCAGGAGTCACTTTGCCAGTCTTACAGAGACAGACAGACAGACAGACAGGCAGACAGAGACAGACAGACAGACAGACAGGCAGACAGTCAATGCAGCAGGTAAAGTGGAGGAGGGAAGGCCTGGGACAACAAGCATAGCGGCTCACAGTTTCATCCTGTTTCGTCACTGAATCTTAGAATATAATCCAGATTTTGGGCTCTTAATGTTCCAAAATCAGGATGACGTATGACTATTGATAAAGTCATGCCACAGTAGGTCTCCATACTCGCCCAGTCTCTTAAATGATTACTGTGTGGCCTTTGGTGAAGCAAGGGTGAGCAATTGTGGTGTCTGTTTCTTTCCTTACTCCGCTAAGCTTTGGATCTCTTCACCCTCTCATAGCTTCCCTAAGACCGACGATCTGACCCTTTTGAAAGAGTAGGTTACCCTAATCCTACCAAAATACAGCTCTTTTTTCCCCTCTTTTTCTCTCCTAAGGTGGGCTATGAAACAGGAGTACCAACAGTGTACATGAGTACAACATCAGTATTAACAAGAGTACCAACAGTGTACAAGGAGTGAGTGAGTACAACATCAGTATTAACAGGAGTACCAACAGTACACAAAGAGTGAGTGAGTACAACATCAGTATTAACAGGAGTACCAACAGTGTACAAGGAGTGAGTGAGTACAACATCAGTATTAACAGGAGTACCAACAGTGTACAAGGAGTGAGTGAGTACAACATCAGTATTAACAAACCAACACTCGTGTTCCTCCCCCACTACTCCTCCTCCTTCTATCCTCGGGCTATGGTGCCAGACTTATGTTCTTTTCATACGAGATCAAAGGTTTGGCTTCACGTGTGGGAGGCCCCACCACCAGCTCATCCAGGGGGTCCTCTTTTCATACCCTCCCTCAACATGGCTTCCCCCCATCAACATGCTGGCCTAATTCACCCCAGTCCCTGTGGACATTTAGAATCTTTTACGTCAGGACGCGTCTAAGACACCTCTGTAATGTCTCGCTTCCCAAATGTACTTCCAACAGTCTCTCTACGCCAGTGTACTATCTCTCCACGATATCTCTTGACGTCCATGTGTTCTCTTGGACCTTGTGTGACCCAGCATCTGAATGCAGTGCACCAGCAAGAGTCCGCTTTCAACCTACAAATATCAAAACAAAGGAAAGTTTTGAAAGACATACATAGAATATGAGAAAAAAATATTATATATATATATATATATATATATATATATATATATATATATATATATATATATATATATATATATATATATATATATATATACATATATATATATATATATATATATATATATATATATATATATATATATATATATATATATATATATATATATATATATATATATATATATATATATATATATATATATATATGCAAAGGAAACAAGAGGGTCCTATGCGCTTTCGTGTATTACCACATCTTCAGAGAACTAATTACAAAAGGAGAGTACAGATACAACATTGGTTATGTATACAGAATCGCAGGTAACATGGAATGGGGTCATGTAACCTTGTAATCAGTTAGAGGCGAAGTTGGCACAAGGATCTGCGCGACCCGCCCTTTACCTGACCTTGACCTAACATCTCACGGATGACTTAAGGTAAAACCGGACACAAAGCTGATTTACATGATACAAAATGAGTTCAAGAACACCTGATAAAACTTTCTGCGATTTTCTCGACAATAAATGGATCTGATTTGAATATGGCTTGTCTGATATTCAGTATTTTATCATCAATTATTCTGGATTCTATTACACTTGCTTCATCTCTTCCGCTACACTTCACATTAATCTTAGTAATTTTTCAGGGCATTTTTCCTGACAGAGTTGAATCGAAAGCGTTTGACTTATCAGCCTCCCATGCTAACTTTATAACCTGACCAACTTGCCCTATTCCGCAATGTTGGTTCACTTTCCCTCTTATATAGGTATTATTTTGGTTTTTGCTCCCGAGAGCTGGCTGCTCGTGTGCCCCCCCCCCCACCACTAGCTAGATCAAGCAATACTCGGCAAGCTGCTACGTCATATGATTACTGTTTGGTCGTTGGCAACTCATGGGTGAAGCTTTGGATTTCTCTACCCTCACATGTCTTTCCCAATAACTATAACCTAGCACTCTTTAAAAGCCAAGTTTTTCACTTCCTCCATAATTCATGAATACCTTTCCTTATCTCTTCTCTTTCATAAATCTCGTTACATTTCAGTTACGGCCCGGCCTTAATTTGGACTTTAGTCCTTGACTGGAGCCTCCAACTTAAAAACTCAACCACACAATCAGGCAAGCAATACAGCAGTCAAGCCAGAAATGCAGCCTGGCTAGTAATGCAACCTGGCTAGTAATCCAGTCTGGCTAGTAATGCAGTCTTGCTAGTAATGCAACCTGGCTAGTAATCCAGTCTGGCTAGTAATGCAGTCTTGCTAGCGATAAAGTTTGGCCAGCAATACAGTCAAGGCCAGCAGATACAGTCAGGCCATCAACACAGTCCTACCAACAACACTGTCTGGCCAGCAGAAACAATCATTTTCGTAAACTTTACCAGTTACGCCAAGATCACAGACACCAGACACACATACCCCGTGATCCTGTTCGAGTCATGAACCGGAGGGACCAGCTCTGGTCAACCCTCATCATCCCGTGTATCACTTAACAATGACCGACGCCAGCAGGGGTCACTAACGCCCCTGCTCCGTGTGGGTCCTGGTCAGCTGACTTTGCCCCCCACCCCCAACCCTCCTTCTCCATTTCCAGTAATTTTGCCTTGCCCATTTCCATTGTTTTTGCTTCTTTCTCATGATCACGACCCTCATATGGTCAGAGGCTGAGCCATCATGTTCAAGGGTCGTACCGTCGTGCTCGTGGGTCGTACCGTCGTGCTTGAGGGTCGCACCGTCTTGTTCAAGGGTCGTACCGTCGTGCTCGAGGGTCGTAGCGTTGTGCTCAAGGCTCGTACCGTCGTGTTCGAGGGTCGTACCGTCGTGCTCGAGGGTCGTACCGTCGTGTTCGAGGACCATACCATCGTGTTCGAGGGTTGTACCGTCATCCCAAGGGTTCTACAAGCGTGCTTGAGCGTCGAACCGTCGTGGTCGTGGGGGTCGTACCGTCATGCTTAAGGGGGTTTAGAATGACGACCTCCCCCTTCCCCTCCTCCCCATCATACTCCACCGGCAAGCCAGCAACATGACTACTCCTTTGAACGGCCTCCCCCCCCACGGTTCAATCCAATTGCTACAAATAACGTTTTTTCGCCCACGACCCCCAACCCCCACACACCAGACACACCCCCATCCCACCCTTTCCCTTCGTAGCCAACTGGCCTTTAGCCGCTTTAGTTACGCGGAGCCTCTCCTTAATATTTAAGCATCTGACAACATAAAATGTCAAACGCATATATATCTGTAATTCCGTCTCCGTACTGCAGACGAAGGCGGGAGGTTAGGGGGGAAGGTCGTGGCCAAGCAGCGGTGGGCCAGGAAGAAGATGAAAGCGTGACTCCCCAACTCAAAGATGACACTCAAAGGGTCCCAGTTAATCATATTGAAAGTAAATGCGGGAAAAATTAACTTTTTCCTTCCCCAAAACGTAAGATTAATTGCCAAGTCTTATTATACAGGGACCGGGGAAGAGAAAAAAAAAAAGGAAGAAATGAAAAAAAAGAAAGGGAAAAAAAAGGGGGATGTAGCGGCGTGTGCATCATGATTAAAGAAAGTTTTATTTCCAGTGTTGTTGAGAGGGATGAAATAAAAGCTATTTGTACGGCAAACATCCATTGCTACAATCATCATAAAAATGGTGTTTTCATACATATATCATCACAGACATTTCCACTCGGGATGTGCTACAATACTTACGTACACACACCTGAAAGCCCGTTTTGTTCTTTGATTTATAATTCAGACCTCAGCTGGGAATGAAGTGTTTTGTTCCATTGGGAGGGCCATCGAGGCCCCGGGTTTTACCGGCAGGGGAGCCGCACGCCGCGGTGTGCCTGGCCCACACACACACACACACCATGGCCAGAGGAATTAGAACAACTCAAGGCCACAGCAGCTCAGGCGTTCAGAGCTGGACACAGAGCCCCGCATGGCGAGAGAGGCGTAAGGCAGAGACACCAGGGTCGTCCCTGTGGCCCCGCCCGGGTGACGGTCTGTCTCTGCGTTTGAGAAAGGGAGGGGGGCCGCAGGCGAGCGGGCGGGCGCGGCTGGAGGCCCCTGGCATCTGGCCGCGTGCAATGGCCCCACTCCAGCTCTTCAATGGAGATAGAAAAACAAATACATTCTGGCTATTGGAACAAGCCGCGCGTAAAGAGAATATTATATCAGATCATTCTGTGCGCCGCACCTTTGAGGGTTCGAATGGAAGGTTTCGTCCGTTTCTGGCATATCTCTTTTTTTTTCTTCTCTCTCTCTCTCTCTCTCTCTCAAGGTTTGGGAATCAGATGGATTCATCCATTTGAACCGAGACATCCATCTGACTCCTATCCATACTGGGACTTATCACATGTAGACGAACTGGCTCGTATCTGCTCGAAAAATAGGATTCGAATCGTAGCGTTCGGTCTGAATAGCCACCATGAGAGATGAGGGAGAGGTTGTGTGTGTGTGTGTGTGTGTGTGTGTGTGTGTGTGTGTGTGTGTGGATGAGTGGGTGTGGGAGGGCCCTAGGCCCACAGCCCCACTATCCATGTACACAGACAGACTCTGGGATCCTCTGCGCCAAATGTAACAAGTAGGGATTAAATTTTCTTCTTTCTATCTCCGACTTCTTTCATTAAAATCCTCACTTCAGTCAGTATAAAGCTGCAGTACACATGGGGCCTCGCTAGCTGGGTGGAGTTAGGGCGCCGCCCTCCGTGCTGCAGTACACATGGGGCCTCGTTGACTGGGTGGAGATAGGGCACCGCCTCGCGTACCGTAGTACACACGGGGCCTTGCTGGCTGGGTGGAGTTAGGGCGCCGCCCCGCGTACCGTAGTACACACGGGGCCTCGCTGGCTGGGTGGAGTTAGGGCGCCGCCCCCCTTGCCGCAATACACATGGGGCCTCGCTGGCTGGGTGGAGCTAGGGCGCCGCCTCGCGTACCGTAGTACACACGGGGCCTTGCTGGCTGGGTGGAGTTAGGGCGCCGCCCCGCGTACCGTAGTACACACGGGGCCTCGCTGGCTGGGTGGAGTTAGGGCGCCGCCCCCCATGCCGCAATACACATGGGGCCTCGCTGGCTGGGTGGAGCTAGGGCGCCGCCTCGCGTACCGTAGTACACACGGGGCCTTGCTGGCTGGGTGGAGTTAGGGCACGGCACGCCAGAAGTCATCACGGTCTCCGGCAGCAGCACTACGTGAGGATGGTCCTCCGCGGACGCCTACCGTAAGGAATCATATATTCATGAATTCTGTCTCTAAATATGTTCTCAGGGAAAGGTTCTTGGTCGTGTTCATTACGAAAAATGTTCAAAAGACCTCCCTCAGTTTCCTCTGAGAGAAGCGACCAACTCATTCCATCCTGACCAGGTGACTAGTCAGCAGCGACGGCCGGTCCTCATCAGTATCCGCGTGAGCCCTATGGTGAGCATATGGAGAGCACTATGGACGTTCTCCAAAAGCTACCGAGTGAGCGCTACGTCCGTTCCTCAACACCTGAAGGGTGAGCGCTACGGATGTCCCTCAACACCTGAATGGTGAGCGCTACGGCCGTTCCTCAACACCTGAAGGGTGAGCGCTACGGCCGTTCCTCAACACCTGAAGGGTGAGCGCTACGGCCGTTCCTCAACAGATACTGGATGAGCGCTACGGCCGTTCCTCAACAACTGAAGGGTGAGCGTTACGACCGTTCCTCAACAGCTACCGGATGAGCGCTACGGCCGTTCCTCAACAACTGAAAGGTGAGCACTACAACCGTTCCTCAACAGCTATTCAAATGCGGGTATTTTCTTCCATCGCCTTGGTATACATGTACCGCCCCAGCTGTACTTGAAGGATCTCTCATACATGTATCATTCCACCTGTAACTGGCGTATCTCTTACACATATACCATCCCAGCAGTATCTGGCCCATCTCCCATCCATATCCCACCAGAGCTGTACCTGCAGTCCGTCTCATTCATGTACTATCCTAACTGTACCTGGCGTCCCTCTCATTCATGTACTATCCTAACTGTACCTGCAGTCCCTTTCATTCATGTACATTCCTAACTGTACCTGCCGTCCCTCTCATTCATGTACTATCCTAACTTTACCTGGCGTCCCTCTCATTCATGTACTATCCTAACTGTACCTGCCGTCCCTTTCATTCATGTACATTCCTAACTGTACCTGCCGTCCCTCTCATTCATGTACTTTCCTAACTGTACCTGCCGTCCCTCTCATTCATGTGAGGTATCTCTCACGTTACCAGTTGGGCAAGAGGGGAAGTGATAACAGGTAGTGATGAAGTGAGGAGATGGAGTGAGTATTTTGAAGATTTGTTGAATGAAGGTAGGTAGATGGTTAGGTTGGTTGATAAGTTGGTAGGTAGGTACGTACGTACGTAGGTATGAAGATAAGCATGTAGGTATGAAGGTAAGTAGGAAGGTGTGTAAGTAGGTTTGAAGGTAAGTAGGTTAATAGGTAGGTAGAAAGATAGGAAGATAGGGAGATAGGTAGGTAGGTAAACAGGTAGGTATAAAGGTAGGTAAGTAGGGAGGTAGATAGTTAGGTATGAAAGTAGGAAGGTGGGTAGGAAAGTAGGTAAGTAGGTAAGTAGGTAGGTATGATGGTGGGTAGGTAGGTATATAGATATGAATGTAGATAGGTTGGTGGGAAGGTAAGTAAGTAGGTAGATAGGAATTTAGGTAGGTAGGAAGGTAGGCAGGTTGGTTTGGAAAATAAGTAGGTCAGTATGAAGATGGGTGGGTGGGTAAGTAGGTTGATAGGTTGATAAGTATGTATGTATGTATGTAGGTTGGCAGGTATGAAGGTAAGTAGGTAGGTAGGTTGGTAGGAAGGTATGTAAGTAGGTAGGTAGATTGGTAAATAGGTACATAAGTATGTTGGAAGTTAAGAAGCTAGCTAGGGTAGTAGTAATGTAGGTAGATAGGTAAGGATGAACGTAAGTAGACAGTAAGATAGGTAGACAGGTATGTAATTAGGTAGGTCGGTAAGAAGGTAGGTAGGGAGGTCAGAAGGGAGATAGATGGCTAGGTTGGGAGAAAGGTTGGTAGGTAGGAAGAAAGGTGGGTAAGTAGTCAGGTAGATAAGTTGGTAGGTAGGAGGGTAGATAAGAAGGTAGATAGGAAGGTAAGTAGGAAGGTAAGTAGGTAGGTATGAAGGTAAGTAGATAGGTAGGTAAGAAGGTAAGTAGGAAGGCAGGTGGGTATATAGGTAGGTAGATAAGCTGGCAGGTAGGAAGATACGTGGGTAGTTAAGAGGGTAGATATGTAAGTAGGTAGGCAGTAGTCAGCCACACCGACCAGAAAGGTTCTGCCAGTGCTACCAGCCCGGACATCGGGAGAATTAGTAGCGGCTATGCAGTGACTTAGCACGGCAGTGGCTGTCAAGCGTCACTCCCTTGGCTGGCTCAAGCAGCTGGCTTTTCTTTCTACCTCACCCACACGTGGGCTGCTGGCTCTTGGTCCATCTCTCCTCAACACACACCCAACACTTGACGACCGTAGGTTTTCCTGCGGTGAGCGCTACGTCGCGCTATCCAAGTCCATCCTTGCGAGCAAAATCTTACCTTAAGTGCTGATAAGTAAGTAAATTACCTCCCTCCTCGGAGTTTTTCTATACAGTGTACATACCCATTGCCCGTTTTCTACACTCAAGGTCCCTTTTCACGTTTTCTGCATCTGCCTGCCTATGCCCCTGGGCACCCCCTGGGAACCGAGAACCCATGAGAATAAAAACATGAAAATTTGCATATCAATACTGGCTATTTCGAAATACACATCGTAGTAACTCACGCCAGCAGAGAGAACCAATCAAAACCCCGGGTGAATGTAGAGTTCTCTCTCTGATTGGCTCGCTGCCACGGGGGGTTATAATCATATTAAACCCAGTAGGGGACAACAATGGCAGATGCAGACGGTGTCCTGTGAGAACTGTGAGGGAACATGAGGAAATAATCATATGATTAATCTGTGGATTATATGTGAATTTGTCATAGAGAACATGAGAGCAGACAACTCTCACCTCATCTTCGTCGAAATCTGAAGTGGAAAAACTTGAAAAACAATGACATGAATTTCTTGAGAGGGTCGGGCTGGTCGGAAAGATGACCGAGGGCTGTAGACATGACCAGGGCAGGAGACATGATCAGGGCTGTAGACATGACCATGGAATGAAACATGACCTAGGCAGGAGATGTGACCAGGGCAGGATACATGACTAGGGTAGGGGACATGACCAGGGCAGGGGGACATGACCAGGATACGATACATAACCAGGGCAGGAGAAATGACCTGATTCGAGGAAGCATGACCCAGGCAAGAAATATGACCAGGACAGGAAGCATGACCAGGGGCAGGAGGTTCGACCAGGTCAGTGTACATAATCAAGGCAGGAGACATGGCCAGGACGGGAGACATGATCAAAGCAGGAGACATGAGCAAGGCAGGAGACATGAGGAAGGTAAGAAACAAGACTAAGGCAGGAGACATGACCAGGGTAGAAAACTGCTGCAATGGGACGGCCAGAGAGCAAGCTGTGCATTATAGATCAGAGAGAAGCAGTAAAATGAGAATCAATAGATGAGAATTTAGAAAACAATGGCTTTGAAAATGTCGGGGACTTCCATAAAAGGTTCATCAGAATCCCTGACAGAAGAGGATCGGAGGCGGGTCATGTAAGAGATACGTTCACCAGCAGACTACGAGATCCCTATTGGTTAAGGGGTTTCAAAGACTTTGGTGACGGCAGATGAGGCGATAGTAGAAGGGGTTAGTGTGGTCTCCTTTCTTAGGGACGGGCTGCACCAAAGCAGGCTTCCAGGAGGAACGAAACGGATGGGAGTAAAGACAGAGGCGATTTAGGCGAGCAAAGTTATTTAGAGGCACATATTCTGAGGACTCGAGTTAGTACACTGGTTGACCAACTAGCCTCGTCCGCCTGGAGGCGGGAGGGTACTCGGGCAGCTTTGTGCGAGACAGCTATAGGATACGGCATAGGTTCGGTAACAGGAGGTTGGGCGGAGGAACAGACGCAACATCGTCCAAAGTTGAATATACAATAAAGTACTAAGGTACCAGACTTCGAGAGGGGCTTGACCAGTAGTAGAGTTAACTATGGACTGATCGCGTCAGATGAAAGAAGGAAAGTTTGAGTGGGAGAAGTTACTGAGTATGTTTTTCGGTAAAGACAAGAAATCTTTGTCAGTAGAAGTCAAATCAGCAAACTGTCTTTTTTTTGTGAAGGTAAAATTGACTTTACGGAGAGCAGCTTAACAGTGACTCAAAGCTGAAATGAAAGCGGTGCAGGATTCAGGTGAAGAGAAGAATCTCATTGCCTAGTGTCCTTTTCCGCTGATGCGAAAGGTATCAAAGCTGGAGCGATCAAACCACAATTATAGGAAGTTAGATCTAGTAGATGATGGAATGTAGGACATCCTAACCAAGATAATCTCATCTGTGCGTTCAGCATAGCATAAGATAGACCAGCGAGCAAACCAGTGATCGACCCAGGGATGTCCAATTAAAGAAGCCGAGCTGGGATGACCACAGAGGTTTCCCAAACTGCAAAAATTGGCGCGTCGTGACAGAAGGTGGTGATCATACACGGAGGTGACGGATGTAAGATTATGGTCGGAGGTTCCTGTGAGAATAGAAATGCTGCTTTTGTAAGGGAGAAGTCAATATATATATATATATATACATATATATATATATATATATATATATATATATATATATATATATATATATATATATATATATATATATATATATATATATATATATAGATAGATAGATAGATAGATAGATAGATAGATAGATAGATAGATAGATAGATAGATATAGATATCAGAAACTAATTAGAGGAAAGCAATAATTACTCTCCTGACTTTAAGGAAATCAATCACTAATTAATGTATTTTAAATGAGAACTCAGCTCATTAACTTTTCCCCCAACCAACGTATCCGTACCATCAGCGGGCAGGTCATTTGCATCCTGGGACCGATGTGCCCAACGAACTCCAATCAAGAAAGAGACAAAAAGGAATACCTGAGGAACACATGAGCCACGGCTCCTCCGAAACAAAGGCCCAAATGGTCACTACAGAGCTAGGCTCGGTCCTCACTACAATACGAGCATCATCTGGGACAGTTGAGGGGCAGGATGAACCATGTTACACACCTGCTTTGTGTGTCTGTGTGTGAGAGAGAGAGAGAGAGAGAGAGAGAGAGAGAGAGAGAGAGAGAGAGAGAGAGAGAGAGAGAGAGAGAGAGAGAGAGAGAGAGAGAGAGAGAGAGAGAGAGAGAGTAGAATGGCAAAAGGTGAGAGCAAATGACGTGATGAGAGTGGGTGAGGAATGGGATGTATTTAGGGAAGCTGTGATAGCATGTGCAAAAGATACATGTGGCATGAGAAAGGTGGGAGGTGGGCAGATTAGAAAGAGTAGTGAGTGGTGGGATGAAGAAGTAAAGTTCTTAGTGAAAGATAAAAGAGAGGCGTTTGGACGATATTTACAAGGAAGGAGTGCAAATGACTGGGAGACGTATAAAAGAAAGCGGCAGGAGGCTAAGAGGAAGGTGCAAGGGTTGAAAAAGAGGGCAAATGAGAGTTGGAAAGAGCGAGATTATCATTAAACTTTAGGGAGAATTAAAAGATGTTTTGGAAGGAGGTAAATGACGTGCGAAAGACAAGAGTACAAGCGGGAAGATCGGTGAAGGGGGCAATGGGGGAAGTGATAACAGGTAGTGATGAAGTGAGAGGGAGATGGAGTGAGTATTTTGAAGGTTTGTTGAATGTGTTTGATGATACAGTGACACATGTAAGGTGTTTTGGTTCGAGAGATTGAATATCATTCTAGTAGAAAGGAACAAAGGGCACATGTCAGAGGAGCCATTTCCCGATAGGTGTAGGTCACCAGTGTAGTGCCCAGGATTCTGTTCTGGGACCTTTATTCTTCGTCTGTATCACTGACTTGCCTGAAGGTATGGACTCCTTCCTGGATATGTTTGCAGATGATGCAGATGTCATGAGGGAAGTGAAAAGTCAGGAAGCTCCCATCAGCTTACAAGGGGACCTAGACAGACTCCAAAACTAGCCTGATATATGGCCGATGAAATTCATCCCGAACCAATGTAATGAGGATGAGACAAAGTGAAAGGAGGCCTCAATATGATTATCATTATATAGGAGATAAACCTCGAGGTTCTGTGCTTGAGAGACGACATCGTCCTTAACCTAACGCCAGAGTCCCAAATTAGGAGAACAGTCACGGAGACCAACTGTCTGCTGGCACATATCAGAGTAGCTTTCACGTCTGTGGGATAAAGAAATATTCAGCAAGCTAATCTTATTCTGCATAGGGCCAAAACTAGAATATGCTTCTCAAGTTTGATCACCACACCAAAAACGGCACAAAAAGCCAGCAGAGAAGGTCTAGAGGAAGGCAACAAAGATGTACCAGAAAAAGACAGCTAAAGTGCAAAGAAAGGCTAAAGTATTTTTTTGCCCACCTTGGAAAAGAAACGAGTGAGGGGTGACTTGATCACAATTTTAAAGTTTTTAAAACAAATCTATGACGTGGACAGTGAACAGCTGTTCGAGAGTGGACATAACAGCAAATTAGGCGATACTTGAAAAAAAAAAATCAAAGTGTTTTTATAGTATGGTAGTAGATGAATGGAATAGAATGACTAAGAACACGGTGAATGTAGACAACATACATAAATTTAAGAAGTTGTATGAGAGTCGAGAATATTTAAGAGATGGGGCCCCGCGAGCGTCGGCTCCCTCCCTGTACAGTACAAATAGGCGATTACACACACACACACACACACACACACACACACACACACACACAGAGAGAGAGAGAGAGAGAGAGAGAGAGAGAGAGAGAGAGAGAGAGAGAGAGAGAGAGAGAGTATTCGGGGGGAGAGGGAGGTAAAGAAAGCCAGAGAAAAAGACTGTATGGTTGGATGATCATTGTCCCGGCCAGTAGTAGCGAGCTGGCCTGGGCTCCAGGACAGCTGTCCTTCCCCCACTCCTACCTTCCCTTTCCTCCCTCCCTCCCTCAACAAACCGCATTTGATCATTCATGTCTCACGTCCTTTGTTTACCATCTCGTCCGCATAAGATCCGTCCCAAGGGGGTGTAACAAGTGATACAGAACCAGATCGTAACCTGAGAGTCATTACGGTGGCTGAAAATATCGACTAAACTAATCACAGAGAAACGAATTTCTTCACGAAAATGTACGAGGCATTTTTCTTTTTTATTTTTTTCCGGCAACGTAATATCTGCCATCTTTGAGACCCAGGTTGTATTCTTGATGATCCCGGAGGCTCACAGACCCACTGAACGTTCACCACCTCCCCCCCTTAAATATTCAGGGGCGCCCCTGGCTGGCCGGCCGCCCCACGCCCTAAACACTGAGACATTCCCATATTCAGGGGTCGGAAGAGCCGCTTCCACGGCACGCAAGCTGCACCTCCCGCCGGTACACAAAGGGTAATCGGAAACTGTCGCTTTTTATATGCAAAACTGGTGTCACTTGGGCTAAAAAGCGATTCCTCTCTGGCGTTTGCTCTGTAATTTGCTGCCATTCCCGTTTTGCATACGTGGAGGGGGGGGGGGGAAGAGACCCCCCTCCCCCCGGGGGGCACCCCGAACCATTGTTACCGCCCGTCAGCCACACCAGGAAACGTTGAGACTTCTGACTGGATTGTACTGGACGCCCCTCACGCCACACTCCGTCTTCTATCTCTCGCCGAACCCCAAAGCCGCCTTAGGCGCTACCTAAAGTCAGATCTATCAATGGGTAGGTTTTAAGGAGAATGATGGGATTTCCTCTGTTTATCATTTCGATATTAATTGATGAATATATATATATATATATATATATATATATATATATATATATATATATATATATATATATACATATATATATATATATATATATATATATATATATATATATATATATATATATATATATATATTATATATATATATATATATATATATATATATATATATATATATATATATATAAATATATGTATATATATATATATATATATATATATATATATATATATATATATATATATATATATATATATATATATATATATGAGGACCTACCAATTTTTTCTTTGACTCCCGTTTTCTTTCCCATCGGGCGTATTCCCTATGCCCAGTTTTTACACCTGGCGCCTTTGTCAGACAACATGAAATATGTGTGTTTTTCCCTTGGTGCCTCTTGGGGCATATTCTGATCTTATTTAGCCGTACACGCCCTTCATCATGCGGACGTCAGCGAATCAGTTTTTTCAAGGTAAGTCCCAAGTTATGAATCTGTTACGTGCTCCGCCAGCTTCCAACACGGAGCAGTTGGAGCGGCGACCATATGTTCGTAGTTTTGGGTATGAAATATGATTTGACGTGAGGAGGAGGAGGAGGAAGAAGAGGAGGAGGAAGGGAGGGAGGGGAGATGGGCGACACCTTGCCGTGAGCCTTGGCTGTACCAGCGTAAATGCCCCTTGGGTTGGTGCGCGTCATGGCGACTTGTGATACGACGCCAAGAGGGAAGGAGAGAAGGAAGGTTGAGGGCGTTCTCTCTCTCTCTCTCTCTCTCTCTCTCTCTCTCTCTCTCTCTCTCTCTCTCTCTCTCTCTCTCTCTGAATACTTAAGAGTTCCTGACCACGAGTCAGCCTGGGCCAGCCCGTGGTCGGACCCCGCATAGGTTCAAATCCTGAGTGTAGCAGCCGACCTGCACCCAACCCAGGTGTTGTTCTTCCTCCCCTTCGGGGCTGGTCGATAAATAGGTACCTGGCTTAGGCTGTGTGTGTCTGTGTGTGTGTGTGTGTGTGTGTGTGTGTGTGTGTGTGTGTGTGTGTGTAAAGACACAACGCAAAAATGATATTCACACAAAGGTTAAGGCGGAAGCAGAGTTCCAAGTTACGACTACTACCTTGCAGGTAACGTTATACAGATGTCTGCATATGAAAGAGTTTTAAGGAGGGTTTGACGTCGCATCCAGCCCCATCACAGCATGATTTAAGTCACAAGAAATTTTCATCTTTGGGAGTACAAATATTTCTTTCAGGTATATACATGGACAATGTACATATGTGAACGTGAATGAAACCATGGAAGCGGTAGTGTGTCATAGGGTGGGTGAGGGGGCGAAAGACTTGGAGCATTGAGGTTGTGCGCAAAGAGAGGTCGTTATCTGGAAGAGTGAAAAGGGGTATATTTGAGGATATAGTTGTCCTAACGGTGTTGTATGGTTGCGAGGCATGAGCTATTATAAATGAGGATGTGTAGAGAAGGGTGGATGTGCTGGAAATGAAATGTTTGAGGACAATATGTGGTGTGAGTTGGTTTGATTAAGTAAGAAAAGGGTAAGAGAGATGTACGGTAATAAGAGTGTGGCTGAGAAAGCTGAAGACCGTGTGTTGAAATGGTTTGGACACATGGAGAGAATGAGTGAGGGGAGGTTGACAGAGAGGATATATATGTTTGAAGTGGAGGGAACAAGATGAAGGGGGAGACCAGATTATAGATGAAAGGATGTAATGAAAAACATTTTGAGTAATCGGGGTCTGAACATGCAGGAGAGTGAATAGCATTCACGGGAAAGAATGAATTGGAACGATGTGGTATACAGGAGGCGACGCGCCGTCAGCGAACTGAGTCAGGACATGTAAAACGGCCGGGGTAAACTATGAAAAGGTCCGTGGGGCCTGGATGTGGAGAGGGAACTGTGGTTTCGGGGCATTGTACATGATGGCTAGAGGATGGATCTGAGCGAATGAGGCCTTTCTTCGTCTGTTCTTGGCGCAACATCGCTAACGCGGGAAACGGTGAACAAGTAGGAGGAAAAAAGGAAAACAAATATGTGTGTGCGTGTGATAAAGAACAACACCCGTCCTGACTGGGTATTGAGCTTCCTGAGGGTGTGGAGGTCGTGTGGTGTTGGCAAGGTACCGACCGCTCATCCCCGCCACTCACGTACACTCGGGAACCACTATCTTGACGCGTCAAGTTGCCTCAGTGTCATGACAACCCGTGTGCCAAGTTGGTTGTCATGTGACTGGGGAAATCGACACCAAAGACCTACAAGAAGCAGCATCATTTGCTACAAGTCACACGACCAGAACACTCTTGACTTTATCTGAACCAATATGGTAGACCAGTACCGACCACCCCATTTAATACTACCAATCGGTCGCTACACACACACACACACACACACACACACACACACACACACACACACACACACACACACACACACACACACAGACTCGTTCATTCTATCTGGCTTGAAGTGCCAAGTGTGGCTACTGTAGCATTTCGATGAGTTGACAACATTAGCATCGTCACGAATAACTACCATCACTTCCTTCACCGATGTATCTGTAAATATCCGCCCAGCTGACATGTCCTGGATCACACCCCAGCTGACGTGTCCTGTATCACACCCCAGCTGACGTGACCTGGATCACACCCCAGCTGACGTGACCTGTATCACACCCCAGCTGACGTGTCCTGGATCACACCCCAGCTGACGTGTCCTGTATCACACCCCAGCTGACGTGCCCTGGATCACACCCCCAGCTGACGTGCCCTGGATCACACCCCAGCTGACGTGCCCTGGATCACACCCCAGCTGACGTGCCCTGGATCACACCCCCAGCTGACGTGCCCTGGATCACACCCCACATTAAGAGACTGATGCAGCAGCCAGATGGGACCTTCTACCACAACAACACTCACCTCTACAAGATCCTCCGTGACAAAACGAAGTCTTGCAACATTGTAACCAGTCCAGCATCAACCAGTGTTGTGGGGAACTGAGAGTTGAGCTGTTTGAACTAGCTGACGGCCTCTTCTCCCCCACGTTAATCACCTCCCAGATAGAGGGGGAAGAAAAAAAAGCGACTTAACCTACGAGCAACCACTTCGCCCCGGTCTGGCAAAGACGTCCACACCTCAGGACGCCTCACCTTTGCCTAACTTCCAGCCTCACCATTACTCTACCACGCTCTAACTTGCCTATCATATTCGACGTGGCGTTCTCCCTGAAGCAGACAACATTAGTGTTTCTCTCAAGCAACACTAGCGACGCAGTGAATGACTTCGTTTGTTTTCAGTACCGAAGTCAACTTAGCCCACCATCGTTCGGTCAGTCACCACCTACTGCCATCGCCCTCGGTCCCCCGAGCTTAATCTTGTGGAAGCTTTGTGTTGGGTTGAGTTTACGAGGACACCTCTAAGAGGTATAGGCCTTCTCTAGTTTGGTATGACGAAGATACCCACTGTCAGATCATCAGTTCCTCAGCTTCTTCCATGACACCGATCTCACCCTAAGAAGACCCAAGATCGCCGTGGATTTCGATATAGTCAGCCATAATATAATCTTGAAAAGAAAGTGATAAATCATCTTTGAGCTATGGACAAGCCTCTCTCCATGGCTCACAGACTTCGTTTATCGTCGTCAGGCTGTACGCTTCCAAAGGTCCATCTCCCGTCCCCCAACCCGCGGCGTTCAGCAGGGCACAGGAGTGGAACCTCGTGCTTCCTCGTCCTCAGAAACGATGTTGTAGTGGATGCATTTCCATCATGGAAGTATGTTGATGTGTCTATCATTGGTGCTCCCGTTTCCAAAAGCTCTCCCGTTCTACACAGTCGTCCAGAATACCCTTAATTATCTCCAGTAGTGGACGACCGCCAACCACGTCACCATCAGCCAAGAACATCAACCTTGATTGCAACACTGCCCCCATCCCCACCTATTCTGTCTCCCTGAACCCTGCACCGAACACCCACCCCACATCACCCCCTAACCTATTAAGAATTCGTTGATGCTTCTCCACCTTGAATATGATGTTCAATTTACCCTACTTGAGAAAAGATAAAAAAGAATGGAGAGATTGTAGAAACGAGCAACTATGATTCCTGGTTTGAGAAACAAATGCTATGAGATTCAGTTTAACAACTTATTTACGTTAGATTTTGAACAAACGTTATGACTGACCAGGTAGAGTTTAGCAGTTGAAGAACACACTTGATAATCTAATACTTCGCTTCATCTTCGCGACTAACATTATTTGTGCCTTTTTAGTTGTACCTGAAGTTTCCAAATACTTCCCTTTAAATATCTGTATGATGTCTGTTACCCAACTGCTCTCAGAGTTTCGAATCTCCTCCGCTCCCACAAACAGCCTCGAGACGGCCCAGAGGTCTATCCCTCTTTGTATTATCATCATTATCATTATCATTATTGTCATCATCTTCTACGGCTGGCCTTGAACCTAACCAAGGCTTCGAGCATTCTGAATGCTTTAGTGGCGGACATAGTCCACACAAGCACTTCCTTGATGACCATCTCCCCCTGCTTGGCTATTCCACCCTCCGACCCCCAACCTAACATGACCCCCTCCTTCTCCTCCGACCACCATAATAGCACGACCCTTCCCTCCCTGGTCCCCCATCCCCTGTACCGCCATTCCTCCTCCAACCCCAACACGGCCCTCCCCTGACATCCACCCCAAAAAGGACCCTCCCTTCCTCGACCCCATCCCTGCAGTGTCCTCCCCTGACCTGAAAAATCCCACCCCAGCACGGCCCTTCCTAACCCCAAACCCCTCCTCTCGCACGGTCCACTCATCACTGACCCCAACCTTCTGCAATGTTGGAGACCTAAGACACAAGGCCTAATTCTAGATCATTAATGTATGTTATGGAAAGTGTAAGGCCAAGGACCGACCCCTGTGGCACACCACTCGTCACGGGCAGCCACAGCCAATCTGAGGCTTTGCTATTCAAAACCTCACGAACTACCCGTTGCTTTCTGTTGACCAGACTGATCCATGAACATAGTTTGTCCCGTATTTCATATAATTTTGATTTAAACATCGGTCGCTTGTGCGGCACTTCATCTGATGCTTTTTGAAAATCTTGGTATATACTTCAGTGGTTACTTTTGACCCCCAAGTGCCATAAATAACATTGAAAAATTCGAGTGAATTCGTTAAACAAGACCTTTTCTTACCGAAGCCATGCTGGGAGCCCGCCAGTATTTCGTGTTCTTTACAGAAATGCTACTATCTTGTCTCGCATAATCTTTCCATTGTTTTGCCTGGAACTGCCGGATGGCAAATTGGATGGTAATTTAAGAGGAGACATTCGTCAAATTTTCCAGTCTTTAGAGACCTTAACTTATGCTCGTCATTCGTCGAATACTTTCGTTCTTGGAAGTATTAGTTGCCGTCTACCCTTCTTCAAGAATCTTGGGGTAAGGTTATCAGGAAATCAGTCTCTTTCTGACCCTCTTCAAGAATCTTTAGGTATCAGCTGCCGTCTGACTTTCTTCAGTGGTCTTCGGGCTAGCTTATCAGGGTGTCAGTTAATGTCTGACCTTCTTCAAGAATGATGGGGCTAGGTTATCAGGGTGTCATTTAATGTCTGACCTTCTTCAAGAATGATGGGGCTAGGTTATCAGGGTGTCAGTTAATGTCTGACCTTCTTCAAGAATGATGGGGCTAGGTTATCAGGGCATCAGTTAATGTCTGACCTTCTTCAAGAATGATGGGGCTAGGTTATCAGGGCATCAGTTAACGTCTGACCTTCTTCAAGAATGATGGGGTTCTGTTATCAGGGTGTCAGTTATCGTATGATCTTCTTTAAGAATGATAGGGCTAGGTTATCAGGGTATCAGTTATCGTCTGACCTTCTTCAAGAATGATAGGGCTAGCTTATCAGGGTATCAGTTATCTTCTGACCTTCTTCAAGAATGATAGGGCTAGGTTATCAGGGTATCAGTTATCGTCTGACCTTCTTCAAGAATCTTGGAGCTACGGTATCAGGACCAAACGAATTTGTTTTTCGTTACCATTACTTTCCCTTCATCAGAACATCTTTTGCTGTTGAGATGCACGTAATTCTTCTTTCAGGGTATATATAGAATTTAAGGATGTATATAGTGTAAAACCATTTTCTTGTTTCCATTTGTTTTCTTGTGTTAGCTGAGTCGGCAAGTGCAAATGAATGACCTAAACAACACGCATTTCATTGAGTATATGGAACCATGGAAGCAGAAGTGAATCATAAGGTGGGGGAGGGGACGAAGGTTCTGAGAGCGCTGAGGAATTTGTGGAAAGAGAGAATGTGATCTGGAAAGGCAAAAATGGGTATGCTTGGAGGAGCAGTAGTCCCAGCAATATCATCTGCATGCAGCGCATGGGCAACAAATAGGGTTGCGCGGAGGAGGGTGGATGTGTTGGAAATGAAATGTCTGAGAAGAGTATGAGGTATGAGGTGGTGTGATCGAGTGAGTAATGAAAAGATAAGATAGATGTATAGTAATGAAAAGTGTGGTTGAGAGAGCAGAAGGTGTACTGAAATAGTTTGGATATATATAGAAAGAATAAGTGAGGAAAGGTTGACAGAGGATATATGTGTCAGAGGTGGAGGGAACAAGGAGAACCGGGAGACAAAATTGGAGTGGTGACATGGTGACATTTGCTCTGCGGCTGGGTTCTAACTGACAAAAAAAGATAATAGTAACTGATAACAGATGTCATTGAAGTATATCATACTTCTAGCCTCGATTTGAAGGTATGTTTATAGACTTCTTATTCACTTCCTTGGGAGGTAGTTATGTTCTAACGATCCACTACTCTATACGTGAGAATCATTTTACCCACATTGCTACTACATCTTCAATTCATCTTCTTGCCATTATCTTTGGTCACTGAGTCTGTGGAAAGTGAAGACTTTTTGTAAGGTATTTAACGAAATCATTTTGTGTTTTGAGCTCTTCTATCAGGCTGCTTCAGTTTTCTTTTTCTATTTCTTTCTTTTTGAGAAAGAGAGAGAGAGAGAGAGAGAGAGAGAGAGAGAGAGAGAGAGAGAGAGAGAGAGAGAGAGAGAGAGAGAGAGAGAGAGAGAGAGAGAGAGAGAGAGAGAGAATAGTTCGAAGTCTTTGAGTCTTTCCTCCAAGGATTATTTCTGAGAGAAAGAAATGGTTTGGATGCTCCTCTCTGCATCTACTCAAATTTCTCTTCATCTTTGATCAGAACTCAACACCGTAAGTCAAATGAGGTCTATCCAGGTCACTATAAATGATGACTATCGTACCCTTCGTTCGCTGGTTTACACTCTTATCAGTGAAGCCTAACATCCTGTTGCATCTACCCTACTAGGCATTGTTTGCCATATCAAAGGTCATTACTGATGATAATCACTCCTAAGTTCTTTTTCTTTAACAACTTGTGGAGGTTGACCAACCATTTCCTAATAATTTATATCTTTGGCACCGGAGTTCATAACGTTTCATTTGTCTACTTTGAAATCTACCCTGCCAGATCTCTGGTCACGCTACCAGTCTATCCAGATCCCTCTGAATCTTCCTTCAACATGGCCATGTTTCTCAATTTTGTGTCGAAAGCAAATTTTCGAGACTGTGCTGCTGAGTCCTGACTGCAGGACAGAGATGGTACTGATAGACAGTGAAGGTCGTGTGGGACTCCACTGGACACAGGGAGCTCGATTTGGATGTTTTCCCGTCTAATACCAACCTGTCTCCATTCTGCTTGCTATCCGTGCACACATTCGATCTCCCGTGTGTCCCAAACTTTGATCTTATTCGGTACATCTTTCATATGGTGATTGATAGGAGGCTTAACAAAAGTCCAAGTATGTAAAGGTGAGAGAGAGAGAGAGAGAGAGAGAGAGAGAGAGAGAGAGAGAGAGAGAGAGAGAGAGAGAGAGAGAGAGAGAGAGAGAGAGAGAGAGAGAGAGAGAGAGTACTATATAACATGTAATCCTGAACACCAAGCGTTGTACTGGGAATGCTCAGGCCGTCAGACGACGCCGAGTTTTACACGTTCCATTAACACCCCGAGGACAATGCAGCTGGGCTGGTGTGGTGGAGCGGGAGGCGCCCCCCCCCTTCCAAACCATACAGTATACACCCCTGGACGGCCATTCGTCTCCATGTGTACATTTATTCATGCCAAATAATCCTACCACGGATTTAGGCTGATGAACTTAATTTGAATACACGCAAGGCGCCCCCTACAAATCATCTCCTTTCTTTTTTTTCTTTCTTTCTATCAGGCGAAAATTTGCATGTGTGTCACTGTTTACGAGAGCCGGCGCGTGCAGGGCGTATGTAGACGTACAGAGGGCAGGAGATGGCCCACCTGGCCCGCCGCCTAGCCTGGCCCGCCAGCTAATGGCCCGTACACCAGGCCATAGCAACTGTCCCCCTCATCAGGTCATTACCCACCTCACTCACAGGGGGGCGCACTGAAGAATAAACCTCCTGATGAATCACGCGAGTTATGCTTAGCCGAGCGCTGTGGCCTGCTCGCCGAACACTGGCCTCACAACCAGATCCTAGACGAGAGAGAGAGAGAGAGAGAGAGAGAGAGAGAGAGAGAGAGAGAGAGAGAGAGAGAGAGAGAGAGAGAGAGAGTACCTCATAGGGCCTATCAACTTTTTCACGGTGGTGTAGGATCGAAGGTACAATGTAATTGTGAAGATCACATTGCTAACCTTTTGTTTACGAGACGCTCCGGACGCCGTTAAGGAAGTAAGATAGGGAGAAGATACGAGGGACAGAACCGGGAATTCTATTTTCATGCTGACAGTAAGATAGGGAAATGAGGATAGTGTAAATGTAAATGATGAGGAGAAGGTAAATGTGAATGCAGATCTGAATCAATTAGACCCTGGAATAAGGAATATAGGGTCTGGCCAACTGGTAGATATTAAACACTTACTGTATCTATATCAACGACAATTGCCTCTTACAGATACAGGTTACAAGAGAGTTACATACGTTTTTCGTCAGCATTTCAAAACTGTAATCGAACTGTAACCAGATCGTAATCATAGGAGAGGCTCTGAACATACAGATGGGGAGAAAAGTACACGAAGCTGACGTGAGTGCTTATCTCTCTCTCTCTCTCTCTCTCTCTCTCTCTCTCTCTCTCTCTCTCTCTCTCTCTCTCTCTCTCTCTCTCTCTCTCTCTGTTATCATGATCTTCTCCGGCTTTTCACGGGACGGCATACTATTTCAGTAGTGCTCAGGCCGTTTGGACCACGGGGTATGAGTGGTCTGCGCATCTGTGTAACCCTATGTAACACTCTCTCTCTCTCTCTCTCTCTCTCTCTCTCTCTCTCTCTCTCTCTCTCTCTCTCTCTCTCTCTCTCTCTCTCTCTCTCTCTCTCTCTCTCTCTCTCCCCTGTCCGCTTCTCCGCTGTGGGGCATAATCGCCTTCTGAGCATCCAGGACGCGCGAGGCGGCTGTATTGTTATTCAAACTTTATTCAAAATATCTCTGAATTTATGGCCGCATATGGAGATGGCCCAGACGTGTTCTTCCCCCATTTGGCCCTAATTTATGGCCCGAATCTTTAAAGTTTGATGTCTGGGCAGCGGTGTGTCGTCGCGGGCCATATCTGGCCAGGAATAATTTCCCGAAACTCTCCGTCCTCACTGATGTTTGTTTACGTCCGCCAGCCATGTCGTGTGGGGACGTATGTTGGACATCGGGAGGGTCAGCGTGTGTTAGATGGTGTCCTCCTGTAGCACGTGTTAGATAGGGAATCTTCGTAGCACGTGTTAGATGAGGCTCCTCCATAGCATGTTTCAAATGGGGTCCTCCAGAGCATGTGGTAGATGAGGTCTCCCCCCCCCCCCACAAGATGTGGTAGATTAGGTCCCCCACAGCATGTGGTAGATGAAGTCCTCAACATACAGCATATGTTAGATATGGATCCTCCACAGCATGTGTTAGATAGGTCTTCCACAGCATACGATAGATGGGTCCTCCACAGCATACGTTAGATGGGTCCTCCACAACATACGTTAGATGGGTCCTCCACAGCATACGTTAGATGGGTCCTCCACAGCATATATTGGATGGGTCCTCTCTAGCATGCGTTAAATGGATGATCCACAGCATAGTTTAGATGGGTCCTCTCCACAGTATATGTCGGATGAAGTTTCCCTCAGCATTCGTTAGGTGGGTTCGTCAACAACGGGTGTTAGATAAACCTGCTTCATACTATGTGTTACATATGGTCTTCCACAGCGTGTGTTAGATAGGAATCCTTCATAGCATGTGTTAGATCCTCCTCAGCATGTGCTAGATGGGGTCCTCCATAGCGTGTGTTAGATGGGGTCCTCCATAGCGCGTGTTAGATGGGGTCCTCCATTGCATGTGCTAGATTGGGTCCTCCATAGCGTGTGTTAGATAGGGGTTCTCCATAGCGCGTGTTAGATGGGGTCCTCCATTGCATGTGTTAGATGGGGTCCTCCATGGCATGTGCTAGATTGGGTCCGCCATAGCGTGTGTTCAATGGGACCATACCACGTGTGAGCTAGGAATTCTTCGCATAGTATATGCTATATGAATATCACAGATATTAAAGATATTGCTCCTAACACTCAGATACCTGATAGATATTGATCTTAACACGGACATAAGTAATGCCTTCCAAACGGACATACCTGTTAGATAGCGCTTCCCACACCCACACATACAAGAGATTTTGTCTCCCATACCCACAATGATAGACATTACCCCCACCCCCAACACCTCACTTCCAGCAGATATTGTGCCCACACGACATCCCCCAGACACTGACCGGCCCACCCCACACTACTACGCGTGTATTGCCCACATATACCAAGTACAGTGCCTGCAGTTCCCCTGGCTGTTCGTCCTCCCCGAGAGGTTGGTAGATGAACTGTGTGTCCGTCATGAGAGGAATCAGTACCATGGGGATCAACCCTGAGGAAGTTTACGTTCTCTGGAGTCCATTTTTGAGGCTCAGTCCTCAACCAGCACCAAGTGGCTGGTCTTGGCGGGAGCAAGTCCTTATACTAGACATTACCTTTTGCCAGGCTGTATCATGTCATTAAGGAATCAAGGAATGTCTTACCCCAAAAGAGTCCGTCATGTCCCTGCTACTGGAAGTAGCGCAGCCTGGAGATGCAGGAGCTCCCGGGTTAGGGGAGGAAGAATACTTCCCACGTATTCCCTGCGTGTCGTAGAAGGCGACGAAAAGGGGAGGGAGCGGGGTGCTGGAAATTCTCCCCTTCAGTTTTTAATTTTCCAAAAGACGGAACAGAGAAGGAGGCCAAGTGAGGATATTCCCTCTGAGGCTCAATCCTCAATGTATATATATGTATATGTATTTTGCCTGAACATGCAGGAGGGTGAGAGGAGGGCAGGGAATGGAGTGAATTGGATCGATGTGGTGTACCTGGGTTGACGTGCTGTCGGTGGATTGAATCAGGGCGTATCAAGCGTCTGGGGTAAATCATGGAAAGCTGTGTAGGTATGTATATTTGCGTGTGTGGACGTGTATGTATATACATGTGTATGGGGGTGGGTTGGGCCATTTCTTTCGTCTGTTTCCTTGCGCTACCTCGCAAACGCGGGAGACAGCGACAAAGCAAAAAAAAAAAAAAAAAAAGTCTTTGTATGTATATGCATGTTATACGTTGAAATGTATATGTATGTATATGTGCGTGTGTGGGCGTTTATGTATATACATGTGTATGTGTGTGGGTTGGGCCATTCTTCGTATGTTTCCTTGTGCTAACGCGAGAGACGGCAGTTAAGTATAATATATATATATATATATATATATATATATATATATATATATATATATATATATATATATATATATATATATATATATATGTGTGTGTGTGTGTGTGTGTGTGTGTGTGTGTGTAAGAAAATGGTGAACTACTTGTAGACCTGTATGCTGAAAAAGGAGTGTGATTAGGAGCGTACCAGAAGGTTGATAAAGATACATACTCTATGGAAGGTGTTTACGAAAATATGGTGTTTGATGGAAAGTTACCTGAAGCGGTGAGGAGTTTCTATCATGAGAGTAAGGCGTGTGTGCGAGCAAGACGAGAGGAGGGTAAGTGGTTTCAGGTGGTGGTGCGTCTCCGGCAGGGGTGTGTGCTTGATGGTTTGAAGAAGGTGAATGTGAGGGTCTTGGAGAGAAGGACAGTTTTGCAGTCTTATGGAGGGTAATGAGGAACCTGAGAGATGAGGCATTTGCTATTAATTGACAACGTGGTTCTGATGGCAGATTCGCGTGAGAACCTGCAGAAGCTGGTGTTCTGAGTCTGGGAGAGTATGGGAAAGTATAAACTTGAGAGGTGATGTGAATGGTAATAAAGTTATTACGTTTACCAGGGGAGAGAAACAGGCCTAGTCATGGTTGTGCATAGAAGGTTGGATTTTTGATGAAAAAAAAAAAACGAGACTAATCTTTGTTCATTCCTGGCGCTACGTGGGGAACGGGATGCATATATATAAACCCATGGTTCGACGACTGTACAGAAACATCTTGGTTATGTTATCATCTTATTCGTAAGGAGAATTATCTCTACACAGATCACTGGCTTCTTCATATACGTTCATTTTGCAAGTATACGTTCGTGCATAGTCCCATAAACATACATATACACGCACAGCCATACAAAGACATACAGGAGCGTATACAACACACATACACACACACACACACACACACACACACACACACACACACATATGCTTGCGCACCCTTCTCGCTTCCCCTGGCCTTAACCCTGTCTCTTCCTTTCCCCCAACCCTCTCCACCCCTTCAACCACCACCATCGATTTAATCCGTTTGAGAATGTCTCTCTTTCCATCAAACAGCTCATTTGAGATCACGACGGGAGGTGGTCTGAAATAAAGAGCCAAACTTTGAATATAAGAGAGGAGTACGATCTTTTTTTTTTTTTAGGAGCGAAAACTATTCTCGTCAGTGGCTTTAAGCTCCCCGCTGTGTATCACGGGATAACCGAACGTGCCGTCCTTAAACAAAAGGGCGATGGATGCGACTCCTAGCGTATTGCTGGTTATGGCTATAGGACACATAGTTTATAGGCTAAAAAGATGAAAAAGCTTAGCTTGAGGAGGGCGAAAGCTAATTACAGTAGCAGTGCCTTGTCGAACCCTAACTCTGTAGCTTTGTGACATCTTAAACATTGTCATGTCCTCGACAACTGTACCATAGCCATGTAGATATGACGTATATACATTTCTTCCTCGCAGTTATATCTGCCAGTCTAATGATGTATATATATATGGCCCAACCCACCCCCATACACATGTATATACATACGTCCACACACGCAAATATACATACCTACACAGCTTTCCATGGTTTACCCCAGACTCTTCACATGCCCTGATTCAATCCACTGACAGCACGTCAACCCCGGTATACCACATCGATCCAATTCACTCTATTCCTTGCCCTCCTTTCACCCTCCTGCATGTTCAGGCCCCGATCACACAAAATCTTTTTCACTCCATCTTTCCACCTCCAATTTGGTCTCCCACTTCTCCTCGCTCCCTCCACCTCCGACACATATATCCTCTTGGTCAATCTTTCCTCACTCATTCTCTCCATGTGCCCAAACCATTTCAAAACACCCTCTTCTGCTCTCTCAACCACGCTCTTTTTATTTCCACACATCTCTCTTACCCTTACGTTACTTACTCGATCAAACCACCTCACACCACACATTGTCCTCAAACATCTCATTTCCAGCACATCCATCCTCCTGCGCACAACTCTATCCATAGCCCACGCCTCGCAACCATACAACATTGTTAGAACCACTATTCCTTCAAACATACCCATTTTTGCTTTCCGAAATAATGTTCTCGACTTCCACACATTCTTCAAGGCTCCCAGGATTTTCGCCCCCTCCCCCACCCTATGATCCACTTCCGCTTCCATGGTTCTATCCGCTGCCAGATCCACTCCCAGATATCTAAAACACTTTACTTCCTCCTTCCTATTGTTTTTCTGTTTCTTTTATACCTTTACCCAGTTTTCTGCGTCAGAGAGGTAGCACCAAGAACAGACGAAGAAAAAGGCCGCATTTGTTCACTCAGTCTCTATCTGTCATGTGTAATGCACCAAACCACATCTCCCTATCATAACTATGCCACACAGGCCTTCAGCCTAGTGACAGCACGTCGCTCCCTGTGTGCCTCATCGCTCCAATTTACTCTATCTCGTGCACAACTTTCAGCTCCTAGATTGCTGGAAATTTTCATGCTTCGGAGCCGCGCTATCTAGGATCGTCGATGGACTGCTTGCGCAAGGGCGCAGCTCACCAGCTCTGGTTGTGTGGTTGGATGAACCCCGTCCGCCGTTCCCTCCAGATTCTGTACAAACTACTGCAGGGTCTTCCTTTCAGTGCCCGCCTCTGCAGACTCGTCGCCAGCTTTGCGGTGCACTCCCGTAGTGTTTCTTCGTTTGCCTCCGTCAGCAGATCTGCCTGAGGCAGATGTGTCTCCCACGGTGTCATTATCGCCTCAGACTCCTGGGGCTTCGGAAACACTAGGTCTGTCCTGTGTCCCCACGTATAACATGAGAGTGCACGGGAGGGAATGATGACAGGAGACATGAAGACATATAACGAGGTTGTCTGAATTCGTGTCATTGGTAGAGACAAAATGAAGAAGTAAAAGGCACCACCATGCTCACCTCTCCCTCCGGCTTAACTGCCGACATAAATGAGAAAAGAAACAGGTCCATGCAAACTAGGATGGGAGATACACCGCCACAGAAATTTTATAGGAAAGTGTGGACTGAAAAATGCTCTTTATTAGTATGACAACATCTCCTCTGCGGCTAGATGCTGAAAAAGAAAGATATGAATAGAAGAAAACTGGATAATCTATATGATGATAACAAATATCAGGGAAGTATTTGTCTAGCCGTGATTTGAAGGTATTTATAGTCTTTGCATTTCACTACATCGGGAGGGAGTTGACTCTAATGCTAGACCACTCGTTATGTTTCCAAAACTTATACTGAATCACCTTGGAGTCTGCACCTTTTCGAAAGGAATAATCATAGGGTTTTCAATCTTCTCTTACATGGCGTATTTCTGAGAGAAGGGATTGGTATGATTACTCCTCTTTGAATTCGCTCAAGTTTGTCTTCATCTTTGATTAGGTTTGGTGATTATGAATAAACAGTTTTATTACAAATGAGGTGTAACCAAAGTGTTATAAAGATAGTACTGTATCCTTTCCTTTGTAGTTTATATTTCTGGCTAGAAGATCTAACGACCTATTGGCTAAGTGTTATACAGCAAGTCACTGTTAACCTTAAAGTCATTACTGATAATAGCTCTATGATCCTTTTTTAACTTCTGTTAGAGGTTTAACAAGTACTGAGTATTCCTGATTCTTATCTTTCCCACCAAAGAGCAATACTCTATTTGCCCTCGTTGAAATCCATCTACCACATCACTGTCCACTCTACTAAATTATCTCGATCTCTCTGAAGCTTAGAGTTGACTGTTTTCTCTACTTCGTGTCTTCGGCAAATGTCGAGAATTCTACGGGTGATTCCTGTCTTTAGGTCTTAGATTTAGGTGATGAAATGAATGGGTCCTAGAAGTGAGCCTTGTGAAACTCCACTTCAAGCGTTAAGCCAGTCGGGTGCTTTACCCTTTAATACCACTCTTTGTCTCCTTTCTGAGAGCCAGTCCGCTATCTACGCACAGATTCGATCTCGTATGTCGCGCACTTGAATTCTATATAACAGTATATTGTATAGTACTCTATCGAAGAACTAACGAAAGAAGGCACTTTTGGAATCCCAATTATTTCAGATTTGGTAACGCGATCTTTTTCTCTATATACAAATTTGATGGTCGGTCATCGATCCGTTTTCTTTTAGGTATTGAACGCTTTATTTCTCCAATTACTATTGTTTCAACTCTTTACTCATAACCAAGGTTATAAGGTTATGAAGAGGTAGTTATGGTAGCTGGTTCCGCACGAAATTTCACGCGCCTCAGAATCCAGGTTCCATCCAATGGGACCAGTCGCTGTTCCTGGAAGTAATACTACCTAAGCTGTTCCAGGAAGTCCTACTGCCCAAGCTGTTCCTGGAAGTAATACTACCTAAGCTGTTCCCGGATATCCTACCGTCCAAGCTGCCCCTGGATGTCCAAATGTCCAAGTTGCTCACTATGAAGACCCACCATACGAGGTTTGGCCGTAATGATACCTTCTTCCCTGAAACAGCGAAGCTGTGGAAATTCTCTTCCATCTTTCCTCTTTCATATCTTTCTACCTTCAAGAATCAGGTGTATAAGCTCTTGAGGGACTCCTATTAATCTCTTCAGTCTCTTTTCTCACAGTATTTTCATTTTTTCCGAAGATGGCCAGAAGTGACACATTTTCTCGCCCATGTTAAGTCGGTTACTATATAAAGGTAATAATACTTTGAAATAGGCCAAAGTTATTGACCTGTACAAAACTATTATACAAGAGTTGAAAGATGAGACCCTCGTATACTAGAGCAGCGAAAATGGAAAGGAAAATAGAATTTACGTCCAGCCTAATACATTACACAGGAACAATAAGAATTAAAGTCAAGGATGGAAACATGTCCGCGCGACCAACGCTCCCGCCTGGCCTCCTCGAACCGCCTGCTACAAAAAACAATAACGGTCGCGATCCTAAATTAGATTCGTTCATCAAAAATATGCAGAAGTCAAAATAAATATTCATTAGTCGAAGAGCGATACACTGCTTTTAATTTCCTTTTGCGAGGGTTGATATTAGCATGAGCAGGAGTGGGGCGGCACCTCAGGAGGGCGGAGCATGGTGGGGGTGTGTGTGTGTGTGTGGACCGACCGGGAGGGAATTTCAGCAGCCAAACTGGCCCACATTATCTATGCTCACTGGACAACCAAGAGTCGGCTAGGCTTCGTACGAGATGTTTCATACGCCACAGTTCGAATCTCCTCCCTGTTTTGAGATGATCGTACTTTAAACATCTATGAGAGAACGCCATCTAATTTGAATCTAGGGTCATAGGATATCCAGTCCACTGGACGCCCAAGACTATATATAGGTTAGGCTTGTGAGTAAGATATTGCGTACTCCTCCCTCCCTATTTTGAGAGAATAATCCTATACATCGTTGTGAACTCCATGAATCTAATTGAATCTAGTATCACAGGAAATTATGAGAGGCCTGTTGTAGACCCAGGTCGTCCTCAGAAGGCGGCTGTAGACCCAGGTCGTCCTCGGGGACCCGCTGTAGACCTAAGTCGTCCTCAGAAGGCGGCTGTAGACCCAGGTCGTCCTCGGGGACCCGCTGTAGACCTAAGTCGTCCTCGGGGACCTGCTGTAGACCGAAGTCGTTCTCGGGGGCCCTCGAGGGACCACCTGTAGACGCCTATGGAGTCGAACGTGACCAATGATTCTCAACCATGTTTTTTTTTTTTTCATTTTTTCCATTTCATTTTGTATCCTAATCTTCAGTGCAACCCCCGCACAATAACGAAACTTATTTATGATTAAGTTTTTATCAAAACTCTGAAATAAAGGATGAGGGAGCCAGGGTATACGAATAGAGCAGAGCAAAGCAATTCACTCTGAATGGTAATTTCAAATGAATTAACCCATGTTTTCACAGCCATGGAGGAGTCTCGGGGGCTTCACGACCTCTAGGGTAATGCTTGGAGACCCCAGGGTTAAGGAACTCGTTGTGGCTTTTGTACCGTTCACAATATTGCCGTTAATATCATATACATTAGTGATAAATTCTAGTGGGTCGAAAATAGTTATTTGTCGCCCATACATAACTCGTTACCGGAAGCACTATACTGTATACACGTATACGCAACTGATTTACAGTAAACTGTTTGCAATGCAGTGAAAGTTGCGTTGCCTATCGGATTCATATATATATATATATATATATATATATATATATATATATATATATATATATATATATATATATATATATATATATATATATATATATATATATATATATTCCTGGGGATAGGGGAAAAGAATTCTTCCCTCGTACTCTCTGTGTGCTGTAGAAATCGAATAAGACGGATGGGAGTGGAGGGCTGAAAACCCCCACTTCTTGTATTTCAGTTTCTACAAGATGGGACAGACGAAGGAGCCAAGTGAGGAGTGCCCATCCTCCTCGAAGGCTCAAACTGGTCTGTCTGAATGTATGTGGATGTAACCAAGATGAGAAGAGATGAGAGACAGGTAGTATGTTTAAGGAAAGGAACCCAGATGTTCTGGATCTGAGTGAAACAAAGCTCATTGGTAAAGGGGAAGAATGGTTTGGACCTGTCTTAGGAGTAAAGTTAGATGTTGGTATCAGGACAAGAGCTAAGGAAAGGGTAGCAATACTGCTGAAGCAGGAGCTATGAGAATGTGTGAAAGAGTGCAAGGAAACAAGCTCCAGACTGATACGAGTAAAAAAGAAGTCGATTGCTGGAGATGGGTAACTATTAGTGCTTATACACTTGAACATAAGAGGTAAATGTGTTGGGAGCAGCTAAGTGAGTGTGTCAGGAGTTTTGAAGCTAGAGATCTGGTAATAGTGAAGGGTGGTTTATATTTGCGAGGGAGAGTAATGTGGCAATTCAGGATATAACTGGAGGACATGAGACATTCAGTGAGATGAATAAGAATGGTGAATAACTTGTGGAGTTGCGTGCTGAAAAAGGAGTGGTGACTGGGAATACCTGGTTTAAAAAGATGGACATTTATAAGTATACGTGGGTAAGTAGGAAAGTGATTCAGAGGGCAGTATTGGATTACATACTAATTGGTAGGCGTGCAAAAGAGGGACTCTTGGATGGGAGTGTGTTGAGAAAGTCAGCTGGTGGGATGTTTGATCATTACGTAGTGGAAGCAGTGTTGAGATCTATAGGGGTTTTCGGATGAAGAGGAAATGATATGAGTTACAAGAGGATGGTGAAAGTAATAGAGCCTAGAAAGAAACGCGTGTGAAGGAATTCCAAGAGAGATTGTGCGTAGAAAGGCAAAGGGTGAGGGTAAAAGAAGCAAAGGGAGTGGATGAGGAATAGGAGATAATTACAGAAGCAGTGCTGGGTTGTGCCAGAAGAGTGTGTGTGAGAAAGGGTGGTGAGTGGTGGGATAACGAAGTGAACTTGCATGTGAAGGAGAAAAGAGGTATATGGATAATACTTACAGGGTAGGAGTGCGAATGATTGGGAGTTATATCAGAGAAAGCGGCGGGAGGTCAAGAGGAAGTTGCAGTAGTTGAGAAAGGGCAAATGAGAGTTGAGGTCAGAGAGTATTAGTAAACTTCAGAGAAGACAAGATGTATCAGAATGAAGTTAATTGAGTTAGGAAAACAAGAGTACAAATGGGAACATCAGTGAAAGGGACAAATGGTGAAGTGATAACAGGAAATGATGAGGTGAGGAGATGGAGTGAGTATATTGAAAGACTGTTGAATGCGTGTGAAGATGCGGTGGCAGATGTAAAGTGTATGAGTCAGGGTGGTATATGAAGTGAGAGAGTCAGGGAGAGTCGTTTGGTAGAGAGAGAATACGTGGTGAAAGCCTTGCATAAGATGAAATGTAGCAAAGCGACTGGAATGGATGGTATTGCAGTTGAATTTCTTAAGAGATGGGTGACTGTGTTGTTGATAGGTTATATAGCCACTCTCTCTAATCTATCCACCTCCCTTCTCACGCATGCCACATGCATCTCTTGCACATAGCAGCACCGCTTCCTTAAATAACTCACATTCTTCACCCACTCTCTTCGTTTCATTTGCTCTTACCTTTTGCCATTCTACAGGTAGTCTCTCCTGGGTTTTCTTCACACGTCTTTTTATCACACCCACTTATTCTCACCATTCTCTTCTCTCCGACATTGTTTCCTCTACAAAACTTCACGCTCGCCTCGACAAGATTAAGATCAGACGTTCCACCAACCAACCTCTCTCGGAACATTTGTGATGCGCCAGGTCATAGTTACTGGGAAAGATATAAGAGGGTAGAGAGCTCTAAAGCTTCGAGGTGTATGGAAAGAAACAGATGTCAAAACTGCCCACCCTTGAGTTGCAACGGCCACAAAGTCATGTAACACAGCAGCTTGCTCAGTATTGCATGATCTAGCTAGTGGTGGGGGGGTACACAAGCAGCCAACTCTCTGGCGCAAAAACCAAAGCAATACCTATAGAAGAGGGAAAGTGAACCGACTTTTGGCGAAGTGAAAGAGGGTCAAGTTTCGAAATTAGCCCGAGACAGTTTATAAAGTGAACATCTTTCGACTCAATTCTGTCAAGTTTGGATGCAGAGCTAGAACCACCCCAGATGTGAGAGCAGTACTCTATACAAGGACGAAGCAATCCTTTGTATAAACGGAGCAACTGTTCAGAAAAAAAGAAATTTCGACACGTAAAAAGAACTCTCAGTTTCCCAGAGGCAGACGCAGCTGTTTCTGTAATGTGGGGCTACCAAAAAAGAGTGAATGTTAGAGTAATACCAAGTATGTTATTTGAGCCAATAAGTGTAATGACAGAATAGTCAAAGGAGAGACGAGAGTTTGGGGGAATTTTCGATAAAGAGATGAGTAGAAACTGGCTCTTTGAGGCATTGAATTTAACTAGATTTCGTCTAACCCCCTGAGATATTCAGTCTAAATCTGAGTTTATTGAATAAACTGTGTCAAGACGAGATGTAGATCGAGTGAGAGAAGAAGGAGCAGAATTGAAGAGTGTGGAGGAACGCAGTATTGACTCGTCAAGATGGTAGTTCCAACATAGGAGGCTGCTGTCAACAGCTTACTGCCTAATTTTACCTATCAATCAATATGGAATCTAATAATGCCCACTGACAAGCTCTCCTCCTCACATACATATACTTGTGAATATCCCTGTTTTTCAAACCCGGTATTCCCACTCACTAGTTCTTTTTCAGCACACAGCTCCACAAGCTCTTCACCATTTCCATTCATAACACTGAATACCCCTTGTACACCAATCATACCCTCAACTGCCACATTAGTTACCTTTGTATTTAAATCACCTATCACTAATAACCGATCTCTACATCAGCATTGCTATCACACTCACTCAGCTGCTCCCAAAACACTTGCCTCTCATGATCTTTCTTCTCGTGGCCAGATGCATAAGCACTAACATTCACTCATCTCTCGCCATCCACTATCATTTCTACCCACATCAATTTAGAATTTACTTCCTTAAAACCTATCGCGCACTCCAACAACTCCTACTTTAGGAGTAGTGCTACCCCTTCCTTAGCTCTTGTCCTTTAACCAACCTCTGGCTTTACTTCTATATATGTATTGTGTATTTCTGTGAATCATCGGTATGCTTGAGCGTATGAGGGATAAGGTAAAGCCTTTTTGAAATTAAGTGGAGACTCTTTATCGTGGCCACCCCCTCGATGATAATTCCTGGGGGGAACGTATGTCAGCGAAATAGGTAGAGAGTTAGAATATCAAATATTATTTGATGATTTCATTGTTTCCAACCACAGATATTTTGTGGTATACGTCCAAATCTAATGCTCTTTACCCAACCCATCCTAACCTAAAAGATGAGTATTCGTGCCCATAGACTTCTAAATGATAGATCTATTAGTCGCATATAAGGGAAATGTCTTAACTTCTGTAGAGCGTAAACTGTAAAAATACCTAGAATCTAAAAGATATCTAATATACAATAGTTTCCCCATTTCATTTTCTTTCTTTTCAAAACTCTCAAAGAAAACTAGACTTTATGATAAACTAGGACTGAGTAAAAATACATATCCTTTGATTTGATACTAAAGTGAAATTCTATGACATAGAATCTTAAAAGAATCATCAGTATGTGTGTAACTATCTATTTTTTGGACTGTAATAATCTATTCCTGCTGCCGGGAGAAAAATTTTCACTCATGAGGCCCTATCTCTTGAACATTCCTGTCGTACAACCTTTAAAAGTTCAGTTCATATTTACCTCATCCTCTTTCAATTTATGCCACTCATCCACCACTTTCCTTTTAATTTTCTCAGTAAGTTCCGTACTTAATTTGATGTTAATGATCCTAGCCTCTCCCTGTAGCTTCGTTCTTAATTCTGGTAACATCGTTTTTGCCCTTCTCTTGACCTTTTCTATTTGCGCTTTGTGCTTATTTAGGTGCGGTGACCAAACTTGAGAAACATATTTTAGTTTTGGCCATATGTAGGATATAGAGACGTTTGTTACATATTTCCATATCAATATACTTGAAAGTCATTCTGATATTTGCCAGCAGACATTCTGTCTCCTTGACTATTTTCCTAATATAGGACTCTGGCGACAGGTTGGAAACTATGTCAACTCCCAAGCCCAACCCTTGTGGGTCCGACCCCGGAATGGCCGGTGCTGTCTAATGGTCAATAACGCTAACCACCATACCACGGAGGCCCGTGTGTGTGAGTGTGTGTGCGTGTGTGTGTGTGTGTGTGTGTGTTTACTAGTAATCTGTGCGTAACGGGGAGAGAGTTTCACACTCGTGTTGCCCCGTCTCTTGAATTTGGATGTACCTCTTCTTCCAATCCATGGCTCAACCATTCGTGTTCTGGGGCCATTCAGGCAAGGGATCAGGCATATCAGGCTTGGATAACTCTCCTCCCTCTGACTTATATCCAGCATTCATCACTGCCCGTAATGGCTGCAAGCACCTTATCCGTTAGGCGAAGCGTTCCTTTATACAAAGTGCGATAACCTCGCCTCTTTATCCACTGATAGGTCATCTAGTGTCTTTAGCTAAGGGCATCTCTCACAGTTCCTGTCACTCTACTTTCGCTTCAGTTTTGCGTTCTGACGGTACTATAACTGTCTCTTCCGTAGACAAAGCAAGTTTCATTGGTTCCCGTTTATCCTCTAACTCCACACAGGATGACCTAACATTCCATCACCCCCTGATGCTCATCTTACTAATCCTATGACCGTCCCCGTAATATCTTTTCGGACTGTCCGAAAAGCGCTTCCCTACCTGGACACAAGCAAGGCTTATGGTTCTGATGGCATCTATCTCCGTGTATTGAAAGACTGTGCCTCTGAACTTGTACCTTTGCTTGACCAGAGCTTTTCCTTCTTTTTGAAAGCATGCGTTGGCACATTCCATCCTTAAGAAAGGTGACTGCTCTAACCTCTCTAACCATATGTTGCCTTAACATTTACCATTACCAAAGTTTCTGATTCCATCTTCATCTTCCAAATCCTTAGACATCTTGAATTCCACAACCTTCTCTCTAATCACCAGTGTGGCTTCCGTAAGGCAAGATCCACTGGTGATACTCTTTCGTATCTTACAAATGTCTAGTTATCATCACTGAAAAATTTGAGGGGAATCTTATGTTGCTGCCCTTGGCATATCCTAAGCTTTCGACAAGGTGCAGCATCGGGGTCTCATCTTTAAGCTCCACTTTTTTTTGGCGGTGCTAGGGTTCCGTGGTGCTGCTGCCGCAGGAGAGAGATGGCAATGCTGAGGTTCCGTAGAGCTGATGCAGAAGAGAGGCAGCGGTCTAGGGGTACCATGGTGCTGCTGCGGGGGGAAGGAAGTGGTGCCGCAGTCCCATGGGGTTGCTGCTGCAGGGAGAAGGTGATTCGGGATCCTGTGGTGCTTCTATTGGAGGGAGTAGGAGGTGTCAGGGGTCCCGTGGCGCTGCTGCTGCAGGAAGGAGTAGGCGGTGACGGGGTCCCTTAGCGCTGCCGCAGGACAGAGGAGGAGGTGATGGGATCCCGTGGTGTCAGTTTTCAAACATAGCTTTGTACATTTAAACAAAGAGAACATATAACTGGGTAATGAGATAGATTTATTCATTGTTCATCTAATAAAAAGCAAAAATTACAATTCGCAGTGATCTGTCTTTCTAGAGGTGAAGTGACTTATAGATAATGCAGCGTGGAAACGCGAAGAGAATCCCACAGACATTCATCGAATCCAAACTCTCTCTCTCTCTCTCTCTCTCTCTCTCTCTCTCTCTCTCTCTCTCTCTCTCTCTCTCTCTCTCTCTCTCTCTCTCTCTCTCTCTCTCTCGTGGACGATCACAGACGGTTCTTTATCAATTTCACTTTGAAAGGTACTTGGCGAACGTGATTCAAAGCAGGCACGCTAGTGGGAAAACATTCGGAGTAACGTAGCTGAACAGCATATGACAGATTCATTATCGATAAGATAACAAGATAAAGGGATGTCGAGCCTCATAACTTCCCAGAGGTCGCTGACAATTAAATCCAGCAACTAAAACGATGTTATCTCAGTATAAAAGTGCAAAATGACATGCCAAAGTATGAGGAATAGAAATCTTGTCAGTCGAGAAAATACTTCCACAATTCTAGGTTTGGAAAGTACCAGCAGGATGTATGTACAACCAAAAAACATGCAAGGTTTAAGTTGCCCTTCAGGCGCGTGTTCAGTATTTGGTCGGAGTTGAAGGTTGGAAAATTATTAACTTGCTGAAAAAAGATGACACTATAAATCATTTGAATGTTAAATGTAATCACAAGTGTATTCATTAATGTTTATCAAAATCAAATGCTACTGAATGCAGCTGCAAAGAAGTAGGTTTATTATGAGTCCGGAGAGGGCTGTCGAATAAGAAAAAGAATTGAGATGCTGATAGCTACCATCAAGGATATTCAGTCAAACAAAATAACACACTTGGCAGACAGGAAATTTCGTTACCGGTATTATAAACTTGTGTCACGCTTTTAGGAATGTAGTAAACCGGATATGACGGTGGTCAACTAGTGTAAATCACTGAAACAAGTAGCCTATATACATTTAGTTTCCCCTAAACGTATAGTATATTGTTAGTGTTAGTAAGTTTATTGCATACGGTGTAGTTCAAAGTGAGGAGGAGAGGAGATAATCCCTGTCAGAGCCGTCAAGAGCTGACGTGGACCCTGGTGAAGAGTTGGCACTGGTACCACTGGGGAGAGAGAGGGTTGAGGGGTCTACGTGACGGGAAGTATGACAATAAATGATAATTACAAAAAAAAAAAATTGTGTTCATTGTTTTCGTTCTCTGTTTTTTTATTAGTTCATTTATTGAACTTTTGCAAGTTTTATCTCCCCTCTTTGAGGATACCCCAGAGGCCTGGGCCATAGTATCCCCGCCCTCTTGGAGAACTTGCCCTTGTCTCCTCCTTGGATGCGCAATGACAGAATTGGACACAGAAATACCATATTCAAATGTACATTGGCATGAAGTCAGTCGTACAACAGTTAATGCTGGTGCTAGAGCAGAAAGAGATTAAACTTGTGCAGGTAGCCCCGGCAAATTTATTGTTTCCCTAAGTGCAGGTTTGTCTAAACCATCGACACTGTCATGTTCACGGAGGCCATAGTATATGATCTGAATCCTATGTTCAAATACTTGTCTCTGGCTTCATAGACCAGCATGTTACATTCTGATCTCAGGATGTTGAGGATAAGTAGTGAAGATAAAGAATCAGAGATAAACTGTCTGTGGCAGTGATCTCTACTGTCTCAAGAACAATCAGTTCGTAGGGTAGATGCCCAGTAGCTCTAATTGTTCACTGAGAGACAGGAGTCCCAAGGTGGTGGTCCTGCAAGAGGAACGTGTTGTCGATGTCTCGTGTTGTTGCTTAAGTAGGGAGAAAGTATTGCCAAGGTCCCGTGGCTGTGCTACAGGAGACAGGTCACAGAAAGCGTTGCCAAGGCCCCTTGATTTTGTCTCAGGTGGGGGAAGACTTGTCGGGGTCCTCTAGTTATGATGCTGGAGAAAAGAGGCGTTTACAGAGGTTCCATGTTTGTGCTGCAGAAGGGAGGACGCACCGGCTGCGGTTGTGCCTCAAGTGCAGCAAGAGAGATGAAAGTTTGCTTTGTGCTTCTGCGGTAGAGGTGAAAAGGTGCCTGACCTCGTTTTACTGCTGCTGGAGGGATGTGGCATTGCTACGGTCCCAGATATATGATACAGGACTGAAGAAATGTTGTCACAGTCCCATGTCTATACTGCATGGAAAAATCCTATAGCGGTACTGCAGGAGGGATGAGGCGTGGCCGACGTCCCATATGGTGCTGCTATAGGGAGAACGATGCACAGTGAGATCATATGGTGTCTCTAGACGACACTGTCGTTTAATTCGCAATATGATGGTATCTATTCCTATACCTTTACTTGTTTAAGATGAAAATAATGAACACTATCTGTGATATTGCTGTGTTGTGAAAGAACAGAATATATTTTACTCTATGTTGTTTTAGCCCAGCTTGCCACAGAGCACACAGTACGAGCTTAACAGTATTTACTTGAGTGGACGTGGTTGATCACGGCAGGCTCCCTACATAGTCCTAGCTGCTCCTTGTATGATACATTTTATTGATTATACCAAGGTATGTGAAGGTTTTGTTTATGCTGCATATTTAGATGTATATAGGTTTGACTATAGCTGGGCAGCTGATGCAGACTGAGTTTTGTTTTCAGATGGTGTCAGTCTGGGAGTTGGCCAGTCAAGGCACATAGTACTTTTAATTGAAAACTACTTTATTCCCAATCACTTCCTCTGATTTTTCTGGTAAGATTTCAGTTACGGTGATTGCTCTGGCTAATGTTTTACGAGGTAAACTTTTAATTGAAAAAGTTTCTTATAATAATGATAGGGGTAGAAGCAATAGGGGCCGAAGTGCTACCGGCACCCCAGAGGACATTCCCCATATAGGGCTCATCGCCTTTCAAAACAGTGTATAAAGAGAGCAATCCAGGCTAATTTTCACCCTAACTTGACCTTCAGCCCCATTACTGGTCGTGTTCAGGAAGCAGTTTAGGTCATTTCTCCCCCTAAATTTACCTTACCCAGAGCTTCATCTCACAGGCTAAATTCTAAACGTAGCAATGTAGGCCAATGCTCATCTTAACCTCACCACAAAGTCCAGGGTATGAAGAGAGCAATCCAAGCCATTACCTGTATCCTAACCTTACCCTCAAGCCAGTCAGGACAGTGGGCGGTGCATGCTTAATGAGGCATAACCCCATCTATATTGTGTCTCCCAGCATGAAGATGAGGTGACGTGTGTATACAATGAACGTCGTTCTGTATTGCTCCTTTTGCACATTGGCCTGTGTGGTGACACTTAGGTTGAAGGTGAGGTGAGATTAGATTTGGCGTATGAGGTGGCAACTTTGTTAAGTTAAAGTGAGCAGTAACTTGGAATGTCCCATAATGCATTGGTCAGTGTGACGATGTGAGGTTGTAGGTTAAGTTAAGGTAGGCAGTGTCCTGGATTATTCCATTTACACTGAGGTGTGCGATGACTTGATGAGGTTAGGGCGGGCATTGTCCTTGATTGCTCCCTTTACACTGGCCTGTGTGGTGACTTTTTGAGGCTGAAGGTTAGGTTAGATTATGATGAACCATGGAAAAGTTTGTTGGAGCTAGATGTGACTAGGGAGCTGTAGTTTCAGTGCATTACGCATAACAGCTAGAGAATGGATATAAGTAGATGTGGCCTTTCTTCGTCTGTTTTCTGGTGCTACCTTGCTGTCATGGGGTGGCATTGCTATTTCCTGTGGAGCAGGGTGGTGGAGGGAATGGATAATGACGAGCAGGTACGAACATGTACATACGTATGTATATGTATATGTTTTTATTATTCTTTATTATGATTATAATTAATCGCTGTTTCCTGTGTCAGCGAGGTAGCACCAGGAAACAGATAAAGAATGAACCATCCACTCATATACACATATATGTACATAAATGCACACACACGTACATATACATACACATATGCAGACATATACATATATGTACAAGTACTTATTTATATTTGCTTGCCTTCATCCATTCCCAGCACCACCCTACCCCACAGGAAACAGCATTGCAACCCCCTGCGTGAGGGAGGTAGCATCAGGAAAACAGACAAAAAAGGCCACATTCGTTCACACTTAGTCTCTAGCAGTCATGTGTAATGCACTGAAACCAAAGATCTTTCCATGGTTTACCCCAGATGTTTCACATACCCTGGTTCAGTCCACTGACAGTACGTCGACCCCAATATACCACTTCGTTCCAGTTCACTTGCACGCCTCTCACACTCCTGTATGTTCAGGCCCCAACTGCTCAAAATCATTTTCACTGCATCCTTCCACCTCCAATTTGGTCACCTGCTTCTCCTTGTTCCCTCCAACTCTGACACAAATATCCTCTTTGTCAACCTTTCCTCACTCATTCATTCCATATGTCCAAACCATTTCAGCACACTCCTTTCAACTATCTCAACCACATTCTCTTTATTGCCACACATCTCTTTTACCCTTGCATTGCTTACTTGACCAGACCACATATTGCCCTCAGACATTTCATTTCCAACACATTTACCCTCCTCCATATAACCCCCATCTATAGCCCATTCTTCATGACCATATAGAATTGTTGGAGCTCTTATACCTCTTATACCTTATACTCCTAGAACCCTCTCCTCCCCACCCTGTGACTCACTTACATGCTTCCATTCACTTCTAAGTGCACTCCCAAATATCTTAAACACTTCCTCCATTTTTCTCCATTCAAACTTCCATCCCAACTGACTTGTCCCTCAACCCTGCTGAACCTAATAACATTGCTCTTATTCACATTTACTTTCAACTTTTTCCTTTCACACACTTTTTCAAACTCATTCACCAACTTGTGCAGTTTCTTACTCGAATCAGCCACCAGTGCTGTATCATCTGCAAACAACAAATGACTCACTTCCCAGGCCCTCTCATCCACAACAGACTGCACACTCGCCCCTCTCTCCAAAACTCTTGTATTTACCTCCCCAAATACCCCATCCATAGTCAAATTAAACAACCATGGGTACATCACACACTCCTTATGCAGATTGACCTTCTAGCAGCTTACCTCCCACACTTTATAATCTTCAGACTTTCCACAAAGCATCTGTATCAACCCTATCATATACCTTCTCCAGATCCATAAATGCCACATACAAATCCATCTGTTTTTAAATATTTCTTACACACATTCTTCAAAGGAAACACCTGATCCACACATCCTCTACCACTTCTGAAACCACACTGCTCCTCCCCAGTTTAATGCTCTGTACCTGCCTTTATCCTCTCTTTCAGTACCCCCCTCGTACAATTTTCCAGGGAAACTTATACCTCTGTAGTTATCCCCTTTGCCTTTGTACAGTGGTACTATACGCGCATTCCACCGATCCTCAAGCACTTCACCATGATTCATACATACATTGAATATCCTTACCAACCAGTCAACAAGTCATGTGTACAAGTTGGTATAGAGGAGGGTGAGTGGTTCCAGGTAAGGTTGGATGTGTATCAGGGGTGTGTTATGTCACCTTGGCTGTTTTAATTGTTTATTGATGGGATGGTGCAGCAGGGGAATGCAAGTTTCTTAGAGAGAGGAGCAGGAATGCAGTCTATTAGAGGTGAAAGGGGGCCTGGGATGTGAGTCACTTTTTGTTTGCTGATTACAAGGTGCTTGTGGCAATTTAAGTGAGAAACTGCAGAAACTGGTGTGTGGGTTTGGGAGGGTGTTTGAAAGGAGAAAGTTAAGAGTAGATAGGATTACAGCTGTAAAAGCAGGATTATTAGGTGTAGCAATGAAGGAAGACAGGATTTTTGGAATGTGAGTTTGAATGAAGGGAATTTGGAGGATGTGGTGTGTTTAGATACCTTGGAGTGTATATGGCAGCAAATTGAACCATGGGAGCTGAAGTGAACCATGGGTTGAGTGAAGGAACAAAGGTTTTAGGTACATTAAGGTGTATGAGAAAATGATGATTGTAGAGGATGGTGGCATGCACAGAGCATCTGGCAGGGATGAAGTAGTAGAGGATGTGTGGACCAAGTGTGGAGGAGAGGTTATTGTCTGTTAGGGCAAAGGTATTATGCTTGAAGGAATAGTAATCCAGACAGTCATATTGGTCTGAGTCTTGGGTTTTGAATGCAAATTAACTGGGGATGGACTTGTGCAAATGAAATGTCTGAGGACAACATATACGGTGAGGCAGGTTGATCATACAAGAAATGAAAGCGTAAAAGCAAGGTGCAGTAGAAAGCATTTTCAGAGTTAGAGAGCTGACTAGGGTGTATTGAAATGGTGTGGACATATGGAGAGGAGAAGCATAGAAAGACTGATTAAGAAGTTTTATGTTTCGGAAGTAGATGGTGCAAGGGGGAGGAGGAGATCGAGTAGATGGAATGATGGAATGAAAAAGGCTTTTAGATATCATGGCCTAAACATTCAGGATAGAGAGGTTTGCATGGGATAACATGAATTGGATCAGTGTGGTAAGTGGAGGGGTGACTTGCTGTCAGTGGACTGGACCAGGGCATACAAAGCAATTAGAAGGAACTGCATAATAGTTTTTGAAGCTTGACTTATGGGTGATTGGCTCTAGTGTTAGTGCATTATGATGACAGGGAAAGGGTGGTTGTGAGCAAATGAGGCCAATGTTTATCTGTTGCTGGTGATGCTTTGCTAAGGCAGGAAACGGAGAACTAGCATGAAGTTACTATTGTTATAATTACTATTATTATTACTATTATAATAATTATTATTATTATCATTATTATTATTTTCTTTCTTTCAAACTATTCGCCATTTCCCGCATTAGCGAGGTAGCGTTAAGAACAGAGGACTGGGCCTTTGAGGGAATACCCTCACCTGGCCCAATTCTCTGTTCCTTCTTTTGGAAAATTGAAAAAAAAAAAAAAAACCGAGAGGGGAGGATTTCCAGCCCCCCGCTCCCTCCCCTTTTAGTCGCCTTCTACGACACGCAGGGAATACGTGGGAAGTATTCTTAATCCCCTATCCCCAGGGATATTATTATCATTATTATTATTATATTATTGTTATCATTATTATTATTATTATTATTGTTGTTATTATTTCATTACTTGATTGTGTCCTGCATTACCATTATTATTATTATTATTATTATTATTATTATTATTATTATTATTATTATGTATCTTTGGGCATAAGGAAGAAAGAATACTGTCGACATATCTCTTGCTGGTCACAGAAGACAACTAAGAGGGGTGGGAGTGGGGGTTGAGGAGTGATGATGCAGCTGCTGGAAATACCCCCTTCCTGTATTGCTTTCAAAAAGAAGCAGTATAGGAAAGAACCAAGTGTAGATTTTTTTCATCTCATCCTCACTCATTTGATGTTGCCTTGTTCACACTGGAAATAATGAGTACTGATGCTACCATGTTCACACAAGAAATAATGAATACTGATGCTACCCTGTTCACATTGGAAATAATGAATACTTACAAGAAAAAGTATTAGTATCATTATGTGACCTTAGGACCCCTTTTGTGGGGCTCTTGGGGCTTTACTATTTTACACATGAGAATGGTGAGGTGGGCTTTTTTGGGAAGAGAAGGTTCTTGATGATGCCTTTCTCTTTTCCCTTTACTGGTGATAACAAAGCCTCATTGAAGGGGACTTCTTAATTGTGGTGTTTTCACCATCAGATGGATACCAGTTATACCCCCACCCAACTTATACAGACATATTTGTTACATAACTTTGTAGTTCTTTAATTTTTGTGTTGTATTCCTTACTGCTTATTGTACATAGTAGATTGATAAGTCCATTAGTTCACAATTTACTATTATGATTAATCATATTCACCTGAATATAGTTTGGACCTCTTAAGGGAAAACTGGACTGTTAACTCATAAGGGTAAACAGCATCAGACTGGGTGCTTTGTTAGATGGATGGTTTCACCTTTTGACTGCCTGGGTCATTAAGGCTATCAACTTTCAAGTTGAATAATCTGGAAAATCTAGATCTACTTCAGATGTTTAGATTGATCTGCAGATCTTATACACCTTTCTGTATACTTTTACAGAGGTCCCTTGTCAACCATAGGGGTTATATTCTGGGAAAACCCCATGGTTGGCAAAGCTGTAGTTGGCGAGGTACTAACCTTATGAGAAATAAGAGGTTAGGTAGAGTAACCCTTGAGAGATATACCTTTATTCCTGTATTGAGCACTTCAGAATTGAAAGTCAGCATGTTAAACCTCAGATACAATATGTTTATTCAAGAGAAGTAAAAAGAAATGATGCTCAAAACTATACTGAAATGGAATAAAGATTTGATGAAGTGGAGAATGATGGCAGTATATCATCCCTGATGTTCTGCATGTGGCTTCTGTACTTCTGCAAAACAGCCACCCAGCTATGTCACACAAAAGGTGGCCTTATTTTTTTGTTATAGTTTGTGCTGTTAACTCAAATAACACCATAATGTCTCCCAGTAGACACTGCATTTTCTTTTATATGCAAGGCAATCAGAGAAGTTCATGGTCTAAAGCATCAATTTCCTCACCATCCTTGGGGTAGTAAAACTCACCTCACTAGCTTTATGCTTGGAGGCCACAGCTACAGGTACAACACAACAATTACATCAAAGTTATCAAAAGTTTAAGGTGTATTGAGGTCTTTTATGGAGATCCTTTCTTAGTGAGAGTCACAGTAAGATAGGAAAAATCCCAGCTTGAATGCAGACATCATGAAAGTCCTTGGGCAACAAAGTTATCTCACTTGTACATTCTTGTGCATATCTTCATGCCAAGACTCTGGTGGATCCTTCCAGGCTTGGCTAGAAGTAGGCTGTTGTGATTTCAGTACTCATCCAGCCTGCAAAAAAGTGCTGCAGATACTCAAAACTCTTTGCTGTTGTTAGTGAAATCACTTCCATTACATTAAGTGTGGATACTCAAAACCACAGTTGAAAATACTGCAGTAAGCAAAGGATCTCCGTATATTATTGAATATTACTGTTTCCAGTAGCCAGTGGTCCTTAAACATGAGGTACTCTTAATATCATATAGTTTGGGAAATTTAACCCAGATAGCCATGAATACTAGTTGTGGGATGTAGATGGTATTGTGGAACAGATAATACTGTAGTATCTTGTATAGGCTTTGTACAGTTTTGAACAAGAGTGTAAAGAGACCTTTGTTCATGAGTATGCATAATGAATTCAGGTAAATGTAGTACATCTTGTGTTTCAAGAGTTCTGGTAATTGGACTTTATTAGCAGACAATTTGTTTCCACTATAATGAGATAGAAAAATGCATCATGGCTCTGCCCAGCTTGTAAAGTGTCATCCTATTAGTTTTGATGTAAAAGTGTCATTTTATTGTATCTCTCTCTCTCTCTCTCTCTCTCTCTCTCTCTCTCTCTCTCTCTCTCTCTCTCTCTCTCTCTCTCTCTCCTTATTCCAATCCCAATTCAATGGGAAGGATCAGTTACATTACAAACAAATCATCAGCTTGAGCCTTGTATATTTAAAGAAAAGTCCGGACTTCCAGTTTTGTGAAAGTGCTTCTTACTTTCATACTATACACACCAGTTGAGACCATTGTTTCCATTCATTCCATGTCCATGAACAAAGTGTTTCCATGGCAGACATCTTATCTCCATCATTCCACAAATCTTAACCTGAAATGTTCATAACCCTTATGATTTCTCTCACAAGACATATACTTCTCTTCCCCAGTCTGCCTCTTGTTTCTTCCCTCTTGTTATACTGCAATATATCTTGACCAGAATCTTTTGTATTCCTGGACTCTGCCTTCAAGTGGTAACATCATGTGCATGAAGTCACCTTTGATGAGGCTATATCATCATCAGTGGGTGAAAAGGCATACAACATTGTTCAGGATGTTCTCACTCCAAAGGATCCTATCTTACCCTGCCCTCACATGAAGCAATGCCCCAGAGCTTCAGGAACCTTATAAAAGGGACCCTTGGGTTGCATAGCTAACTTCCATACCAATGTGTACATTGGATATGAATATATTATCTTTGAACAAACATGCTCCTTTCTGATGACTTCTTCAAAACCTTTTCATATCTTTATTCTTCATTCTCTCTTTCCTGCTAATTCCAGTTATGCTCTGCAGATCATCCATCTTAACTGCTCTAATTTTTTTTTCATCTTTACCTTAAAAACTTGGATATCACAGCTGTATATCAGCACCATGGTGCATACACTTTCAGGTGAAATTTTTGTTGGTACTAACCTCAGCCTTTTCCATTCACCGAAGCTCTCTGTGAACTCCCAATTTTTCACTCATGTGTAAATTTACTTTCAACATCAGCTTTTCCACTACCATCCTTACTAAAGTTTACTCTAAGATAAACTCATTAACAAATTTCATTTGTTTACAAGGAGACTGATCTTACAATCTGAATTTCCTTTCATTTGAAAAACTATCACCCCACTTTTATTTGCATTTAGTATCAGCATCATCTTCCTACATACATCATCGAACTGGCCCACCATTCTATCGAACTCTTCCTCTAAGTTAAGTGTGCACCATAGCAACATCTACAAACAATTGCAGCAACTTCCATTTTGTTTTCCCATGTTTAAGTAGGATACCACAATTTCCTCACCTCACTCTCATCTTATGTAATACCCCATCTGTAAAGATATTTCATAAATATGGTGATGTGACATAACAATGATTCATGCCCATATTCATTTCAAACCACTTGGTCATACCATAACTTACTGTCAATTATGCAATACATCAGTTATAAAAAGCTCTTAAAAGCCTTCAGAGGCCTTCCATGCACAGCATATAGAGCCTAAGCTTTAAAAAGTGCTTTCCCATTCCTTTTATCTTATGACTTTTCTGAATCCTAAAATGTTGCATACACCTTTTTTTTTCTATAATTTCCTGTGCATTGTCTAAGTTCAAAAGTCAGATCAATATGTTTTTCCCCCCTCCTAGACCTACCTTGTTTCTCACCAGCACGAGGTTCAGTAATCTTTTAACATGATCAGGCATTGCCCTGCTATACACCTTGCCATATATGCTAAGAACACTTATTCCTTTACAATTCTTACACTCAATTTTACCTCTTTTTCCTCATTTCAGTAGAACAGCTACTAATTTTATCTAATCATCAAGCACTAACTACTATTACATACTTTACAGACCCACTCCAGAGCATCCTGATCAGCACAGCCATGTGTACCCCCAACTCTACCTTTTCTTGAGAGCTTTATTGCTATTCTCACTTCTTCGTTTATAATGTTTTTTGTCCCATACACTTATTTTACTTTCTCCATACGTCTGTTCCTGCTGTACTAATAGACACATATCTCTTATTATCATATTCCAGTTTTTTAATTAGAGTGTTCAGCATGTTAGATGAATGTTTTAAAGCATTCAGTCAGCCATCCCAATACGTCATTGTTAATCAGGAAGTGTTCATACTTGTGTAACACCTTTATGAAGATAGTGAGCTTTGCATAATGATTTGAGAGCTTCAGAGACTGTTTCTGCAGTTTAGCAGTAACACTTATGGCCTATCATACCTTCTGGTTGACCAAAGTAGGTTGCTGGCAGATTTTTCTAGTAGCCAAACAATTTAAAAGTGTGCACTTAAGTGAAATAAACTAGGTTGGGCTGCCAGTAGGGTGGCATGCTATCTCCCCCTTCTTTCTGTAACTCCCTGGCAAGAAGGTGGATTTAGTAAATGTAGCCGTTTTTCTTTGGAATGTGTTATAAATCAGTAATATTCATGCTTCAGTACCATGTTTGTTACTTCTTGTAATATGCACATTTTTTATTTCCAGTGTTTGCACCTTGTTTACCAGAATGACCCTCGGTAAGTACAGATTGTTTCAGCATCACTCTCTTTCTCATCTCTCTTTCCCTCTCTACTAGAGTTAAAAGATATTACTTTTTTTTAACACAATATTTTTTCGTTAGACATTAAGTACATGTATGTTTAATACCAGTTAAAAAGTGAAACATGACATTGAAAGAATATCTTCTCCAAGAGAAGTGAGTTTTTTGGATGGAGATTAGTGAGTGTCAGAAGTTTTGATGCATGGGATTGAATATTGGTGATGGGTGATTTGATTGCGAGAGTGAGTAATGTGTCAGTTTTAAGTATAACTGGGGGAACAGGATATCTGGTTTTGTGATTTAAAATGCTGGACAGCTTGTGGAGTTGTGCACTGAAAAAGGACTGGTGATTTGCCTACACCATAGTGTACCAGTTAGCTTTTCTGACTGTGCCACATTCATGGGCTGTGGAGAGTCAAATACTTATGCTCAGATCCTGATTATGGCATTTGGTCCACAGTCAACCCAGCTGTTCATCCACCCTTAGGGGTTCATTGATTGATAGAATGGGTGTTTGGCTCAGGCTAGAGTATCTATATATATAGTTGTTTGATGACAATATGTGGTGTGAGGTGGTTTGATTGAGTAATGAAAGGGTAAGAAAGATGTATTGTAATAAAAAGAGTGTGGTTGAGAGGGGTGTTTTGAAGTGGTTTGGTCACATGGGGAGAATGAGTGAGGAAGGATTGACAAAGAGGATATATGTGTTAGAGATGGAGGGAACGAGGAGAAGTGTGAGACCAAATTGGAGGTGGAAAGATGGAGTGAAAATGATTTTGAGTGATTGGGGCCTGAACATGCAGGAGGGTGGTATACCAGGGTCGATGTGCTGTCAATGGATTGAACCAGGGCATGTGAAGCATCTGGGATAAACCATGGAAAGTTGTGTGGGGCCTGGATGTGGAAAGGGAGCTGTGGTTTCGGGCATTATTGCATGGCAGCTAGAGACTGAGTGTGAACGAATGGAGCCTTTGTTGTCTTTTCCTAGTGCTACCTCGCACAAATGAGGGGGGAGGGGGATGGTATTCCATGTGTGGCGAGGTGGTGATGGGAGTGAATGGGGGCAGACAGTGTGAATTGTGTGCATGGGTATATATGTATGTGTCTGTGTATGTATATATATGTGTACATTGAGATGTATAGGTATGTATATTTGCGTGTGTGGACGTGTGTGTGTGTATACATTGTGTATGGGGGTGGGTTGGGCCATTTCTTTCGTCTGTTTCCTTGCGCTATCTCGCAAACGCGGGAGACAGCGATAAAGCAAAATAAATAAAATAAATAAATATATATATATATATATATATATATATATATATATATATATATATATATATATATATATATATGATGCATGCTTTATCTGCACGTTGGTCTTCCACATTAGCTCTGGACCTCCCTGGGGATAGGGGAGAAAGAATACTTCCCACGTATTCCCTGCGTGTCGTAGAAGGCAACTAAAAGGGGAGGGAACGGGTGGCTGGAAATCCTCCCCTCTCTTTTTTTTTTTCTTTTTTTAATCTTCCAAAAGAAGGAACAGAGAAGGGGGCCAGGTGAGGATATTCCCTCTAAGGCCCAGTCCTCTGTTCTTAACGCTACCTTGCTAATGCGGGAAATGGCGAATAGTATGAAAGAAAGAGTATATATATATATATATATATATATATATATATATATATATATATATATATATATATATATATATATATATATATATAATCCCTGGGGATAGGGGATTAAGAATACTTCCCACGTATTCCCTACGTGTCGTAGAAGGCGACTAAAAGGGGAGGGAGCGGGAGGCTGGAAATCCTCCCCTCTCGTTTCTTTTTTTAATTTTCCAAAAAAAGGAACAGAGGGGGCCAGGTGAGGATATTCCAAAAAAGGCCCAGTCCTCTGTTCTTAACGCTACCTCGCTAACGCGGGAAATGGCGAATAGTTTGAAAGAAAGATATATATATATATATATATATATATATATCCCTGGGGATAGGGGAGAAAGAATACTTCCCACGCATTCCTCACATGTCGTAGAAGGCGACTAAAGGGGACGGGAGCGGGGGGCTGGAAACCCTCCCCTCCTTCTATGTTAACTTTCCAAAAGGGGAAACAGAAGAAAAAGTCTTGCAGGGAGTGCTCATCCTCCTCGAAGGCTCAGATTGGGGTGTCTAAATGTGTATGGATTTAACCAAGATGAGAAAAAAGGAGAGATAGGTGGTATGTTTGAGGAAAGGAACCTGGATGTTTTGGCTCTGAGTGAAATGAAGCTCAAGGGCAAAGGGGAAGAGTGGTTTGGGAATGTCTTGGGAGTAAGTCAGGGGTTAGTGAGAGGACAAGAGCAAGGGAAGGAGTAGCACTACTGAAACAGGAGTGGTGGGGGTATGTGATAGAGTGTAAGAAAGTAAACTCTAGATTGATATGGGTAAAACTGAAAGTGGATGGAGAGAGATGGATGATTAATGGTGCATATGCACCTGGGCATGAGAAGAAAGATCATGAGAGGCAAGTGTTTTGGGAGCAGCTGAGTGAGTGTGTTAGTAGTTTTGATGCACGAGCTAGGTTATAGTGATGGGTGATTGGAATGCAAAGGTGAGTAATGTGGCAGTTGAGGGAATAATTGGTGTACATGGGGTGTTCAGTGTTGTAAATGGAAATGGTGAAGAGCTTGTAGATTTATGTGATGAAAAAGGACTGGTGATTGGGAATACCTGGTTTAAAAAGAGAGATATACATAAGTATACGTATGTAAGTAGGAGAGATGGCCAGAGAGCATTATTGGATTATGTGTTAATTGATAGGTGCACGAAAGACGAAAGAGAGACTTTTGGATGTTAATGTGCTGAGAGGTGCAACTGGAGGGATGTCTGATCATTTTCTTGTGGAGGCAAAAGTGAAGATTTTTAGAGGTTTTCAGAAAAGAAGAGAGAATGTTAGGGTGAAAAGCGTGGTGAGAGTAAGTGAGCTTGGGAAGGAGACTTGTGTGAGGAAGTACCAGGAGAGACTGAGTACAGAATGGAAAAAGGTTAGAACAAAAGCAGTAGGGGAGTGGGGGGGGATGGGATGTATTTAGGGAAGCAGTGATGGCTTGCGCAAAAGATGCTTGTGGCATGAGAATCGTGGGAGGTGGGCAGATTAGAAAGGGTAGTGAGTGGAGGGATGAAGAAGTAAGATTATTAGTGAAAGAGAAGAGAGAGGCATTTGGACGATTTTTGCAGGGAAATAATGCAAATGAGTGGGAGATGTATAAAAGAAAGAGGCAGGAGGTCAAGAGAAAGGTGCAAGAGATGAAAAAGAGGGCAAATGAGAGTTGGGGTGAGAGAGTATCATTAAATTTTCGGGAGAATAAAAAGATGCTTTGGAAGGAGGTAAAGTGCGTAAGACAAGGGAACAAATGGGAACATCAGTGAAGGAGGCTAATGGGGAGGTGATAACAAGTAGTGGTGATGTGAGAAGGAGATGGAGTGAGTATTTTGAAGGTTTGTTTAATATGTTTGATGATAGAGTGCAGATATAGGGTGTTTTGGTCGAGGTGGTGTGCAAAGTGAGAGGGTTAGGGAAAATGATTTTGTAAACAGAAAAGAGGTAGTAAAAGGTTTGCGGAAGATGAAAGCCGGCAAGGCAGCAGGTTTGGATGGTATTGCAGTGGAATTTATTAAGAAAGGGGGTGACTGTATTATTGACTGGTTGGTACGGTTTTTTAATGTATGTATGACTCATGGTGGGGTGCCTGAGGATTGGCAAAATGCTTGCATAGTGCCATTGTATAAAGGCAAAGGGGATAAAAGTGAGTGCTCAAATTACAGAGGTATAAGTTTGTTGAGTATTCCTGGTAAATTATATAGGAGTGTATTGACTGAGAGGGTGAAGGCATGTTCAGAGCATCAGATTGGGGAAGAGCAGTGTGGCTTCAGAAGTGGATCAGGTGTATGCTTTGAAGAATGTAAGTGAGAAATACTTAGAAAAGCAAATGGATTTGTATGTAGCATTTATGGATCTGGAGAAGGCATATAATAGAGTTGATAGAGATGCTCTATGGAAGGTATTAAGTATATATGGTGTGGGAGGCAAATTGTTAGAAGCAGTGAAAAGTTTTTATCGAGGATGTAAGTCATGTGTATGTGTAGGAGGAGAGGAAAGTGATTGGTTCTCAGTGAATGTTGCTTTGCGGCAAGGGTGAATGATGTCTCCATGGTTGTTTAATTTGTTTATGGATGGGGTTGTTAGGGAGGTGAATGCAAGAGTTTTGGAAAGAGGGGCAAGTATGCAGTCTGTTGTGGATGAGAGAGCTTGGGAAGTGAGTCAGTTGTTGTTCGCTGATGATACAGTGCTTGTGGCTGATTCGTATGAGAACCTGCAGAAGCTGGTGACAGAGTTTGGTAAAGTGTGTGAAAGAAGAAAGCTGAGAGTAAATGTGAATAAGAGCAAGGTTATTAGGTACAGTAGGGTTGAGGGGCAAGTAAATTGGGCAGTAAGTTTGAATGGGGAAAAACTGGAGGAAGTTAGGTGTTTTAGATATCTGAGAGTGGATTTGGAAGCGGAAGTGAATCAGAGGTTGGGGGAGGGGGCGAAAGTTCTGGGAGCGTTGAAGAATGTGTGGAAGTCGAGAACGTCATCGTGGAAAGCAAAATTGGTTATGTTTGAAGGAATAGTAGTTCCAGCAATGTTATATGGTTGCGAGGCGTGGGCTATGGATAGAGTTGTACAGAGGAGGGTGGATGTGCTGGCAATGAGATGTTTGAGGACAATACGTAGTGTGAGGTGCTTTGATCAAGTAAGGAATGAAAGGGTGTGGTAATAAAGAGTGTGGTTGAGAGCGCAGAAGAAGGTATTTTGAAATGGTTTGGTCACATGGAGAGAATGAGTGAGGAAAGATTGACAAAGATGATATATGTGTCAGAGGTGGAGGGAACGAGGAGAAGTGAGAGACCAAATTGGAGGTGGAAAGATGGAGTGAAAAAGATTCTGATTGATTGGGGCCTGAACATGCAGGAGGGTGAAAGGCGTGCAAGGAATAGAGTGAATTGGAATGATGTGGTATACCGGGGTCAACGTGCTGTCAATGGATTGAACCACGGCATTTGAGGTGTCTGGGGTAAACCATGGAAAGTTCTGTGGGGCCAGGATGTGGAAAGGGAGCTGTGGTTACGGTGCATTATTACATGACAGCTAGAGACTGAGTGTGAACGAGTGGGGTCTTTGTTGTCTTTTTCCTAGCATTACCTCGCACACATGAGGGGGAGGGGGATGTTCTTCCATGTGTGGCGAGGTGGCGATGGGAATGAATAAAGGCAGACAGTATGAATTATGTACATGTGTATATATGTATATGTCTGTTTGTGTATATATATGTGTACATTGAGATGTATAGGTATGTATATTTGCGTTTGTGGACGTGTATGTATATACATGTGTATGTGGGTGGGTTGGGCCATTCTTTTGTCTGTTTCCTTGCGCTACCTCGCTAACGCGGGAGACAGTGACAAAGCAAAATAAATAAATAATAAATATATATATATATTTTTCTTACACTCTTTTGCAGCATTAACCCCAGAATTGATGAAACAGTACCAGCAGAAGGTGGAGAATGAAGCAAGCTCTTTGCTGGCTATGAATGCCTGCTTTAAGACAGATCCCCTAGAAATGTGTTTACGTCGAAGTAAAGTAATAGCAACAAATCACATATTTACACATAAGGTCAGTCTGGTATAAATTTCCTACCTTTTTTGTAAGAGTTGACATGCATTATATAAGCATTTTAACTCTTTTCGTGTGGGACACAGCATTTATAGGTTTGTTGATACTATATGGTCCCGAAGAAATGTGAATGAGACAAATAGGAAGACACCGTTCTGTCATTTGCTGTATGTATTGTATGTTATTTTCATTGCTTGGATAATGTTTTTGAGTGTTATTTGGTATGTTATTTCCATTATTTACTTAATGATTTGAGTGTAGTTCATCTATGTGTTTTTTCATGTAAATGATTAACCTAATTTGCATGATTTGAAAATGCTTGAACTTTGTTGGTACTTCTGTTGTATTGTGTCTTGACCCTACTGTACCAGAACTAAGAGAGCTAAAGTTCTCAAATTTGCCCACCTAGGCATTGAACAGTTCTTTGAGGAATGTAGGGATAGAACAGTCTGGAGAATATTGACATGAAGCAAGAAACTTATTAAGAAAGATATGAATGAGTGTTTTTATAGGGTGAGAGTGGTGGATGAATAGAAGAAGATGAATGAAGACATGGTTGATGCAGATCACATGGTAAAATTTAGAAGGGTGTTTGCTTGTAGAGATTATTCAAGAGATGGGACCCAAAGAGCATAAAACTCCCTCCCCATACTGTCAGTATAGGTAATTACCATGCAATATGACTTGTGGTCCTATCCAGTGGCCATGGCTGACTTCCTGAGAGCTGCAAGAGCTCTATAGAAGGGATCCTTGGGGCAAGAATGTAAGGTCCAGTATTATTTGATATAATAGGGTGCAACTAGGCTCCACCTGTATGTGGTGATGCTTCATTTGATGAGCCACCATTAGCGGGGTGGTGTAATAATCAGTTGGTGAAAAGGAGCACATTTATTTTGAGACCCCTCTCACTCCATAAATGTCCTTAATTTCCCTGCCACAAACTTAGCATCCCTCATCCGAAAATCCGAAATCTGAAGTGCTCCAAAATCCAAAATTTTTTGAGCAGCAACATGATGTTGCAACTGGTAAATTCCACACCTAAACACAATATTTTTTCATTTAATAATGTTATTTCATATTTTTTTTTACTGATGAGTACTTTTGTGTGAATGAGTGTAAGAAAACGATTGCTTATCAGTATCATATGAATTCAAGAGTCAGGAATGAAGGTGATGCCAAACAACCATAGATTGTCCTTATGGGCAGATGAGGTTGTGACACCTTAACTTTCTGATGGATCAGTGCTGCACAAACTTTGTTTCATGCACAAAATTATTGAAATATTGTATAGCTATGTACAAAAGGTGTATATGAAACATAAATGGATTTTGTGTTTAGACTTAGCACCCATCTCCAAGATATCTCATTATGTGTATGCCAATATTCTAGAATATGAAAGAAATCCAAAATACAAAACACTTCTGGTCCCTGGCATTTGAGATAAGGTATACTGAACCAGTACTAATTGTGGTGCATCCTAGATCATTCAGGAGCCCCTTAAAATGGGTCCTCTGGTTATGTAATAGATGAAAATATGTATTATTGATACTGTGCTAGACTCTGCCTGCATGAGGTTACACTGTGATTGCAAAGTCACCTTTGGTGAGGTTTTGTCAATGTCAGATGGGCAAAAGGAATACAGTCTCCCTGAAGAACTGTTTTCATTAAAGGAGTCCATCATTCCTTGCTACTGATTGTAGCTGTCTTGGAGCTTCAGAAGCCTCATAAAAGGGGACCTAGTGTTATAATTATATATATATATATATATATATATATATATATATATATATATATATATATATATATATATATATATATATATATATTTTTTTTTTCTTTTTTGCCTTGTCGCTGTTTCCCACGTTTGCGAGGTAGAGCAAGGAAACAGACGAAAGAAATGGCCCAACCCACCCCCATACACATGTATATACATACACGTCCACACACGCAAGTATACATACCTACACAGCTTTCCATGGTTTACCCCAGACGCTTCACATGCCCTGATTCAATCCACTGACAGCACGTCATCCCCGGTATACCACATCAATCCAATTCACTCTATTCCTTGCCCTCCTTTCACCCTCCTGCATGTTTTTTTTTTTTTTTCCAAAGAAAGGAACAGAGAAGGGGGCTGGATGAGGATGTTTCCTCAGAGGCCCGTCCTCTGTTCTTAACGATACCTCACTGACGCGGGAAATGGCGAATAGTATGAAAAAGAAATCTCACATCACCACTACTTGTTATCACCTCCCCATTAGCCCCCTTCACTGATGTTCCTATTTGTTTCCTTGTCTTACGCATTTTATTTACCTCCTTCCAAACCATCTTTTTATTCTCCCTATAATATAATGATACTCTCTCACCCCAACTCTCATTTGCTCTCTTTTTCACCTCTTGCACCTTTCTCTTGACCTCCTGCCTCTTTCTTTTGTATATCTCCCAGTCATTTGTACTATTTTCCTGCAAAAACTGTCCAAATGCCTCTCTCTTCTCTTTCATTAATAATCTTGCTTCTTCACATCCCACCACTCACTGCCCTTTCTAATCTGCCCACCTCCCATGCTTCTCATCCCACAAGCATCTTTTGCACAAGCCATCACAGCTTCCCTAAATACATCCCATTCCTCCCCCACTCCCCTTACATATTTTTTTCATCTTTGCTATTTTCCGCTTCAGTAAGGTAGTGCCAGGAAACAGATGAAGAAAGACCCATCCTTTCTTATACACACACATATACACACATATCAACATATATATGTATATATATATATATATATATACACCCTATCCCTGGGGATAGGGGAGAAAGAATACTTCCCACGTATTCCCTGCGTGTCGTAGAAGGCGACTAAAAGGGGAGGGAGCGGGTGGCTGGAATTCCTCCCCTCTCGTTTTTTTTAATTTTCCAAAAGAAGGAACAGAGAAGGGGGCCAGGTGAGGATTTTCCCCCTAAGGCCCAGTCCTCTGTTCTTAACGCTACCTCGCAAATGCGGGAAATGGCGAATTGTATGAAAAAAAAAAAATATATATATATATATATATATATATATATATATATATATATATATATATATATATATATATATATATATATATATACATACTTATACATAAACATACACATACATATATACATACATACATATTCATACTTGCTCGCCTTCGTCCATTGCAGGCGTCACCCCACCTCACAGGAAACAGCATTGCCACCCTATACACCACTGAGGTAGCGCCAGGAAAACAAAAAAAGGCCACATTCTCTCCCACTCAGTCTCTTGCTTTCATATGTAATGCACCGTAACCATAGATTCCTATCCACATCCAGGCTCCATAGACCATTCTGTGGTTTACTCTGGATATTTCACTTGCCGTGGTTGAATCCATTGACAGCATGTCAACCCTAGTATACCACATCATTCCAGTTCACTCTGTTCCTTGCAATCCTCTCACCCTCCTGCATGTTCAGGCCCTGATCACTCAAAATCTCTTTTGTTCTACCCTTCCCCTCCAATTTGGTCTCCCACTTTTCCTTGTTCCCTTTACTTCTGACACATGTATCCTCTTTGTCAACCTTTCCTCACTCATTCATTCCATATGCCCAAACTATTTCAACACAACCTCTTCTGCTTTCTCAACCACACTTTTTTTATTACCACACGTCTCTCTGAAGCAGGGGTTAGCGATGCTGTTTCCTTTGGGGTGGGGTAGCACCAGGTATGGATGAAGGCAAGCAAGTATGAGTATGTGCGTGTGTATATATGTATATGTCTGTGTATGTGTATGTATATATATGTTTATATTGATATGCATATGCATGTATATATGTGTGTGTGTAAGGGAATTTATGTGTATATATGTGTGGATGGGCCATTCATCTCTTTCCTGGTGCTACGTCACTGATGCGGGAAACAGTGATCGAGTATGATAAAAAGAAAGAGGTCTTACCCTTTCATTACTTACTTGATCAAACAACCTCACGCCACATATTGTCCTCAAGCATTTCATTTCCAACACATCAACCCTGCTCCATACAACCCTGTCTTTAGCCCATGCCTCACAATCATATAACATTGCTGGAACTGCTATTCCTTCAAACATACCCATTTTTGCTCCAAGATAATATTCTCTCTTTCCACACATTCTTCATCGATCCCAGAACCTTTGCCCCCTCCCCATCCCATGACTCACTTCCAGTTCCACGGTTCCATTTGCTGCCAAGTCCACTCCCAGATATCTAAAACACTTCACTTCCTCCAATTTTTCCCCATTCAAACTTACATCCCAACTAACTCGTCCCTCAACCCTACTGAACCTAATAACCTTGGTCTTATTCACATTTACTCTCAGCTTTCTCATTTCACACACTTTTCCAAACTCAGTCACCACTGTATGCAGTTTCTCACTCAAATCAGCCACCAATGCTGCATCATCAGCAAATAACTGTTGACTCTTTTCCCAAGCCCCCTCATCCCCAACAGACTGCATACTTGCCCCTCTCTCCAAAACTCTTGCATTTACCTCCCTCACCACCACATCCATACACAAATTGAACAACCATAGGGACACCACACACCTCTGCTGCAGACTGACCCTTGCTGAGAACCAATCTCTCCCCTCACTTCCTATTCATACACATGTCTTACGCCCTTTTTAAAAACTTCTCTGCTTCTAATATCTTACCTCCCACACCATATATTCATGAGACATTCCACAAAGCATCACTATCAACACTATCATATGCCTCTCCTGATCCATAAATGCTACATACAAAGCCATCTGTTTTTCTACATATCTCTCACACACACACACACACACACACATGACAGGTAGAGACAGTGTGAACGAATGTGACCTTTTTGTCTGTTCCTTTTGCTACCTCGCTGGAGGGGGGTAACGTTGTTTCATATGTGGCGGCGATGGTGACGGGAATGGATAAAGGCTGCAAGTATGAATATGTACCTGTGTGTATATGTATATCTCTGTGTATGTATATGTATGTATACGTTGAAATGTATTTGTATGCATATGTGCGTGTGGGGGCATTTATGTACATGTGAATGTGGGTGAGTTGGCCATTCCTCATCTGTTTCCTTGCACTACCTCGCTAACGCATGAGATGGCAATTAAGAATGATAAAATATATTTCATTTATTTTTTATTTTATTTTGTGTTGTCGCTGTCTCCCACGTTAGCGAGGTAGCGCAAGGAAACAAACGAAAGAATGGCCCCTACCCACCCACATACACATGTATATACATACACGTCCACACATGCAAATATACATACCTATACATCTCCACGTATACATATAAATACACACAGACATATACATATATTCACATGTACATAATTCATACTGTCTGCCTTTATTCATTCCCATTGCCACCCTGCCACGCATGAAATAACAACCCCCTCCCCTGTCATGTGCGCGAGGTAGTGCTAGGAAAAGACAACAAAGACCACATTCGTTCACACTCAGTCTCTAGCTGTCATGTAATAATGCAGCGAAACCACAGTTCCCTTTCCACATCCAGGTCCCACAGAACTTTCCATGGTTTACCCCAGACGCTACACATGCCCTGGTTCAATCCATTGACAGCACGTCGACCCCGGTATACCACATCGTTCCAATTCACTCTATTCCTTGCATGTGTTTCACCCTCCTGCATATTCACGCCCCGATCACTCAAAATCTTTTTCACCCCATCTTTCCACCTCCAGTTTGGTCTCCCACTTCTCATTCCCTCCACCTATGACACATATATCCTCTTTGTCAATCTTTCCTCTCTCATTCCCTCCATGTGACCAAACCATTTCAAAACACCCTCTTCTGCTCTCTCAACCACACTCTTTTTAGTATCACACATCTCTCTTACCCTATTATTACTTACTCGATCAAACCACCTCACACCACATATTGTCCTAAAACATCTCATTTCCAGCACATCACCCTCCTCTGCACAACTCTATCCATAGCCCACGCCTCGCAACCATACAGCATTGTTGGAACCACTATTCCTTCAAACATACCCATTTTTGCTTTCCGAGATAATTTTCTCGACTTCCAAACATTCTTCAAGGCTCCCAGAATTTTCGCCTCCTCCCCCACCCTATGATTCACTTCTGCTTCCATGGTTCCATCCGCTGCCAGATCCACTCCCAGATATCTAAAACACTTTACTTCCTCCGGTTTTTCTCCATTCAAACTTACCTCCCAATTTACTTGACCCTCAACCCTACTGTACCTAATAACCTTGCTCTTATTCACATTTACTCTTAACTTTCTTCTTTCACACACTTTACCAAACTCAGTCATCAGCTTCTGCAGTTTCTTACATGAATCAGCCACCAGCGCTGTATCATCAGCGAACAACAACTGACTCACTTCCCAAGCTCTCTCATCCAGAACAGACTGCATACTTGCCCCTCTTTCCAAAACTCTTGCATTCACCGCCCTAACAACCCCGTCCATAAACAAATTAAACAACCATGGAGACATCACACACCCCTGCCGCAAACCTACATTCACTGAGAACCAATCACTTTCCTCTCTTCCTACCCGTACGCATGCCTTACATCCTCGATAAAAATTTTTCACTGCTTCTAACAACTTGCCTCCCACACCATATATTCTTAAAACCTTCCACAGAGCATCTCTGTCAACTCTATCATATGCCTTCTCCAGATCCATAAATGCTACATACAAATCCATCTGTTTTTCTAAGTATTTCTCACATACATTCTTCAAAGCAAACACCTGATCCACACATCCTCTACCACTTCTGAAACCACACTGCTCTTCCCCAATCTGATGCTCTGTACATGCCTTCACCCTCTCAATCAATACCCTCCCATATAATTTACCAGGAATACTCAACAAACTTTTACCTCTGTAATTTGAGCACTCACTCTTATCCCCTTTGCCTTTGTACAGTGGCACTATACAAGCATTCCGCCAATCCTCAGGCACCTCACCATGAATCATACATACATTAAATAACCGTACCAACCAGTCAACAATACAGTCACCCCCTTTTTTAATAAATTCCACTGCAATACCATCCAAACCTGCTGCCTTGCCGGCTTTCATCTTCCATAAAGCTTTTACTACCTCTTCTCTACTTACCAAATCATTTTCCCTAGCCCTCTCACTTTGCACACCACCTCGACCAAAACACCCTATATCTGCCACTCTATCATCAAACACATTCAACAAACCTTCAAAATACTCACTCCATCTCCTTCTCACATCACCACTACTTGTTATCACCTCCCCATTAGCCCCTTTCACTGAAGTTCCCATTTGCTCCCTTGTCTTACGCACTTTATTTACCTCCTTCCAGAACATCTTTTTATTCTCCCTGAAATTTAATGATACTCTCTCACCCCAACTCTCATTTGCCCTCTTTTTCACCTCTTGCACCTTTCTCTTGACCTCCTGCCTCTTTCTTTTATACCTCTCCCACTCATTCGCATTTTTTCCCTGCAAAAATCGTCCAAATGCCTCTCTCTTCTCTTTCACTAATAATCTTACTTCTTCATCCCACCACTCACTATCTTTTCTAATCAACCCACCTCCCACGCTTCTCATGCCACAAGCATCTTTTGCGCAAGCCATCACAGCTTCCCTAAATACATCCCATTCCTCCCCCATTCCCCTTACCTCCTTTGTTCTCACCTTTTTCCATTCTGTACTCAGTCTCTCCTGGTACTTCCTCACACAAGTCTCCTTCCCAAGCTCGCACACTCTCACCACTCTCTTCACCCCAACATTCTCTCTTCTTTTCTGAAAACCCCCACAAATCTTCACCTTCGCCTCCACAAGATAATGATCAGACATCCCTCCAGTTGCACCTCTCAGCACATTAACATCCAAAAGTCTCTCTTTCGTGCACCTATCAATTAACACGTAATCCAATAATGCTCTCTGGCCATCTCTCCTACTTACATACGTATACTTATGTATATCTCTCTTTTTAAACCAGGTATTCCCAATCACCAGTCCTTTTTCATCACATAAATCTACAAGCTCTTCACCATTTCCATTTACAACACTGAACACCCCATGTACACCAATTATTCCCTCAACTGCCACATTACGCACCTCTGCATTCCAATCACCCATCACTATAACCTGGTCTCGTGCATCAAAACTACTGACACACTCACTCATCTGCTCTCAAAACACTTGCCTCTCATGATCTTTCATCTCATGCCCAGGTGCATATGCACCCATCTCTCTCCATCCGCTTTCAGTTTTACATATATCAATCTTAGAGTTTACTTTCTTACACTCTATCACATACTCCCACCACTCCTGTTTCAGTAGTGCTACTCCTTCCCTTGCTCTTGTCCTCTCACTAACCCCTGACTTTACTCCCAAGACATACCCAAACAACTCATCCCCTTTACCCTTGAGCTTCTTTTCACTCAGAGCCAATACATCCAGGTTCCTTTCCTCAAACATACTACCTATCTCTCCTTTTTTCTCATCTTGGTTACATCCACACACATTTAGACACCCCAATCTGAGCCTTTGAGGAGGATGAGCACTCCCCGTGTGACTCCTTCTTCTGTTTCCCCTTTTAGAAAGTTAAAATACAAGGAGGAGAGGGTTTCCAGCCCTCCACTGGAAGAATGTGTGGAAGGTGAGAACATTATCTCGGAAAGTAAAAATGAGTATGTTTGAAGGAATAGTGGTTACAACAATGTTATATGGTTGCGAGGCGTGGGCTATAGATAGGTTTGTGTGGAGGGTGGATGTGTTGGAAATGAGATGTTTGAGGACAATATGTGGTGTGGGGCGGTTTGATCGAGTAAGTAATGAAAGGGTAAGAAATATGTTTGGTAATAAAAAGAGTGTGGTTGAGAGAGCAGAAGAGGGTGTATTGAAATGGTTTGGTCACATGGAGAGAATGAGTGAGGAAAGATTGACAAAGAGGATATATGTGTCAGAGGTGGAGGGAACGAGGAGAAGTGGGAGACCAAATTGGAGGTGGAAGGATGGAGTGAAAAAGATTTTGAGCGATCGGGGCCTGAACATGCAGGAGAGTGAAAGGCGTGCAAGGAATAGAGTAAATCGGAACGATGTGGTATACCGGGTCGAAATGCTGTCATTGGATTGAACCAGGGCATATGAAGCGTCGGGTAAATCATTGAAAGTTTTGTGGGGCCTAGATAGGAAAAGGGAGCTGTAGTTTCGATGCATTATACATGACAGCTAGAGACTGAGTATGAACGAATGTGGCCTTTGTTGTCTTTTCCTAGTGCTACCTCGCTCATGTGCGTGGGAAGGGGGTGTCATTTCATGTGTGGCGGGATGGTGATGGGAATAGATAAAGACAGCAAGTATTAATTATGTATGTGTGTATATATTTATATGTGTGTGTATGTATATATATATCCCTGGGGATAGGGGAGAAAGAATACTTCCCACGTATTCCCTGCGTGTCGTAGAAGGCGACTAAAAGGGAAGGGAGCGGGGGGCTGGAAATCCTCCCCTCTCGTTTTTTTTATTTTTCCAAAGAAGGAACAGAGAAGGGGGCCAGATGAGGATATTCCCTCAAAGGCCCAGTCCTCTGTTCTTAACACTACCTCGCTAATGCGGGAAATGGCGAATAGTATGAAAGAAAGATGTATATATATGTATATTTTGAAATGTATAGGTATGTACATGTGCATGTGTGGGCGTGTATGTATATACATATGTATGTGGGTGGGTTGGGCCATTCTTTCATCTGTTTCCTTGTGCCCTCTCACTAATGTGGGAGACAGCGACAAAGTATAATAAGTAAAAAGATAATATATATTATTATACATAATCACTGTTTTCTGCATCAGCAAGGTAGTACCAGGAAACAGACGATGAATGGCCCATCCATTCATATACACATTATATTTACATAAACGCCCACATACACACATGTACATATCAACATATACATACACATATGCAGACACTACATACACATGTGCATATTCATACTTGCTTGCCTTCATCCATTCCTGTTGCCACCCCGCCCCACAGGAAACAGCATTGCTAACCCCTGCTTCAGAGAGATGTGTGGTAATAAAAAGATTGTGGTTGAGAAAGCAGAAGAGGGTGTGTTGAAAGAGTTTGGACATATGGAATGTATGAGTGAGGAAAGGTGGACAAAGAGGGTATATGTGTCAGAAGTACTATGTATGTATTGTATGTAATCTATATGCACATTTATTATTCTTTTTGAGTTGTTGCTAATTTTGTGTTTGGTCTTCAGGTTGAGAGTGAGGGACGACCAATAACTAACCAGAAATCATCTGGCCGTTGTTGGATCTTTGCTTGTCTCAATGTGATGCGACTTCCATTTGTGAAACAGTATAATTTGGAAGAATTTGAATTTTCACAATCACATCTCTTCTTTTGGGATAAGGTACAAAAGAAAGTCATACTTAATGGTTAAGCTAAATAATACATGTACTTCTTTAAGAGTATTTCTTTTTACTTTTTGGTCTGTAAGTGTAAGACATGTCAACACATTGTAGGTATTGTATGAATGCATTTTTGAGTATTTTATTAGATTAAGTTGAAGTGAAATATACATTTCGTTCTGAAATTTAAACATAGATGTTAGAATGCTGATCAGGTATTTTGATGAGCAGATTGAGCGATGCAACTACTTCCTTAATAAGATGGTTGAGTGTGCTAGACGAGGAGAGGAAGTTGAAGGTCGACTTGTGTCTTTTCTTCTTCATGACCCAACATCTGATGGTGGTCAGTGGGACATGCTTGTTAACCTTATTACAAGGTGAGTGATATATTGGTGAACACTTTTGTTTATACCTTGTTAACAGAATATATCATGCTTAGTATGCTCTCAGTGAAATATTATATAATAAATGAAGATAAACTCACATTTGTATACTAACAAAGTGCATATGAATACACACATTTTCATAGAACATACAAACCTCCAACTGCCAGAATCGAACCTGAGACCCCTGCATGGCAGGCAGGAGCGCTAAAGCTGGTCTATGATTGCTCTCGCCTGGCACTCAGGGGTCCTGGGTTCGACCCTGGTTGTTGGAGGTTTGTATGTTCATTCTCATTTATGAAAATTATTGAACGTTGATAAGCTCTGATCTCCACAAAGTTAGATTAACCTATCTATCTTTCTATCTATATATCTATCAGTCTATATCTCTAGTGCCCATTCCCTCTGGGAAATCCCATCAAGGGGTGGCCATGGTAAAAGTCTCCACTTATCGTTGTCCTTACGTGCCTCTCTCGTATACACCATTCCACACTTTCTTCCACCACATCTCTTCCTCCAGTATTCCTCTACCCTGTTTGCCCATGTCACAGTTAGTTTTCCTCTCACACCACTCCTTTATACTATCATACACTCTCCATGCAAACTCCTAGTGTTACTTTCTTTCCACATGCCCAAACCACCTCAAAGTATTATGTTTCACCTGTTATACCACGCTGCAATTCATTCCCTTTACATTCCCTGCCATACCACATCTCTCATACACCCTTTCATTTTTTTCTTCATTCCATCTATTCACACCACAAGCTGTAAGGTTCAAATTCTCTTCAATTTATATTTTTCTATTTCAAGATATGGTGTGATGCCAAAAAAGTGCTTCCCAGAATCTTATAGTGCAGAAAATTCCATGAGGATGAATCGAATCCTACAGAGTAAGGTAGAAGCCATAAGATATAATTTTGTTTCATTAAAATCAACTTCTTGTTGAACTGAAGATTATACGGGATATCTTTTTATATGAAATATTTGTAGTACAAATCAAATGTGTTTTTTAATGAAGTATTTCTTGGATATTTTTTGAGTGTAACACTTTTGTCTTCCATAGTTGCGTGAATATACCCGGGAGTTGCGCACAGTGATTAACAAAGATGATGATGATGCTGCAGTTACAGAGACCCTTGTCCGCCAGATGAGTGAAGTATACCGTATTGTGTCTATCTGCTTAGGAATTCCTCCTCAGAATTTTTCTTGGGAATATTATGATAAGTCTAAGGCCTACCATAAGGTTGGACCACTCACACCTCTAGAATTCTACAATGAATATGTCAAGCCAGTGTTTAATGTAGAAGACAAGGTATGCATAACAATTTGCTTCTGTTTGATGTCTTTTACAGAATCATTGACCATGCTAATTATTACATTTTTTCATTGCTCATATGCTATCATGCATTTTTCCTGTCTTTCCATTTGTGTAGGTTTCCATTTTACCAGTTAACACTTACTGTCCTCTTATATACTGTTTGTGTGTAAACTTCAACATAAATGATAAGCACTGTTAGGGGGAGTTACTCTCTGTGACAGTGTGACAAGGGGAATAAGATGTTGGGTTGAGTGTGAAATCAGTGTCAGGTTTGATTTAACCCAATATATAGGGGATATATCCCTGGGGATAGGGGATTAAGAATACTTCCCACGTATTCCCTGCGTGTCGTAGAAGGCGACTAAAAGGGGAGGGAGCGGGGGGCTGGAAATCCTCCCCTCTCTTTTTTTTTTTTTAATTTTCCAAAAGAAGGAACAGAGGGGGCCAGGTGAGGATATTCCAAAGAAGGCCCAGTCCTCTGTTCCTAACGCTACCTCGCTAATGCGGGAAATGGCGAATAGTTTGAAAGAAACATATATATCCCATATTCCTGGGGATCGGGGAGAAAGAATGCTGCCCACATATTCCCTGCATGTCGTAAAAGGCATCTAAATGGGGTGGGAGTGTTTTACTTTACCAAAACAAGGGACCGAGAAGGGGTCCATTGGCAGGTGTGTATGAAAAAATTGGGATGCAAGTTTGAGTGGAGAAAAATTAGGTAGTGAATTGTTTTAGATATCTGGGATTGAACTTACTTAGCAGTGAATGGAACCATGGAATAAGAAGTGAGTCATAGGGTGGGGGAGGGAGCAAAGGTTCTGGGAGTGATGAAGAATGTGTGGAAAGAGAAAACATTATCACAGAGAGCAAAAATGGGTATGTTTGAAGGAATGGTAGTTCCAACAATATTATATGGTTGCGAGGCATGGGCTATTGATAGGGTTGTACAGAGGAGAGTGGATGTGTTGGAAATGAAATGTTTGAGGACATTATGTGGTGAGATGGTTTGATCGAGTAAGAAATTAAAGGGTAAGAGAGGTGTATGGTAATAAAAAGAGTGTGGTTGAGAGAGCAGAAGAGAGTGTGTCGAAATGGTTTGGACGTATGGAGAGAATGAGTGAGAAAAGGTTGATGAAGAGGATATATGTGTCAAAGGTGGGGAGAACAAGAAGCGGAAGTGGAAGGATGTAGTGAAAAAGATTTTGAGTGACCAGGGCCTGAACATACTGGGGGGGTGAGAGGCGTGCAAGGAATAGAGTGAATTGGAATGACGTGGTGTATCGGGGTTGACGAGCTGTCAACGGACTGAACCAGGGCATGTGAAACGTCTAGGGTAAACCATGGAAAGTTCTGTGGGGCCTGCATGTGGAGAGGGACCTGTGGTTTAGGTGCATTACTCATGACAGCTGGAGACTGAGTGTGAATGAATGTCGCCTTTTTTGTGTGTTTTCCTGGCACTATATCATTGAAGCAGGGGGTAGCAATGCTGTTTCCAGTGGGGCCGGGTAGCACCAGTAATGGATGGAGGCAAGCAAATATGAATATGTATTTTTTTTTTTTTTTTTTTTTTTGCCGCTGTCTCCCGCATTTGCGAGGTAGCGCAAGGAAACAGACGAAAGAAATGGCCCAACCCACCCCCATACACATGTATATACATACGTCCACACACGCAAATATACATACCTACACAGCTTTCCATGGTTTACCCCAGACGCTTCACATGCCCTGATTCAATCCACTGACAGCACGTCAACCCCGGTATACCACATCGATCCAATTCACTCTATTCCTTGCCCTCCTTTCACCCTCCTGCATGTTCAGGCCCCGATCACACAAAATCTTTTTCACTCCATCTTTCCACCTCCAATTTGGTCTCCCACTTCTCCTCGTTCCCTCCACCTCCGACACATATATCCTCTTGGTCAATCTTTCCTCACTCATTCTCTCTATGTGCTCAAACCATTTCAAAACACCCTCTTCTGCTCTCTCAACCACGCTCTTTTTATTTCCACACATCTCTCTTACCCTTACGTTACTTACTCGATCAAACCACCTCACACCACACATTGTCCTCAAACATCTCATTTCCAGCACATCCATCCTCCTGCGCACAACTCTATCCATAGCCTACGCCTTGCAACCATACAACATTGTTGGAACCACTATTCCTTCAAACATACCCATTTTTGCTTTCCGAGATAATGTTCTCGACTTCCACACATTCTTCAAGGCTCCCAGAATTTTCACCCCCTCCCCCATCCTATGATCCACTTCCGCTTCCATGGTTCCATCTGCTGCCAGATCCACTCCCAGATATCTAAAACACTTTACTTCCTCCAGTTTTTCTCCATTCAAACTTACCTCCCAATTGACTTGACCCTCATCCCTACTGTACCTAATAACCTTCCTCTTATTCACATTTACTCTTAACTTTCTTCTTTCACACACTTTACCAAACTCAGTCACCAGCTTCTGCAGTTTCTCACATGAATCAGCCACCAGCGCTGTATCATCAGCGAACAACAACTGACTCACTTCCCAAGCTCTCTCATCCCCAACAGACTTCATACTTGCCCATATATATATATATATATATATATATATATATATATATATATATATGTATATATATATATATAGGGAGGTGAATGCAAGAGTTTTGGAAAGAGGGGCAAGTATGAAGTCTGTTGGGGATGAGAGAGCTTGGGAAGTGAGTCAGTTGTTGTTCGCTGATGATACAGCACTGGTGGCTGATTCATGTGAGAAACTGCAGAAGCTGGTGACTGAGTTTGGTAAAGTGTGTGGAAGAAGAAAGTTAAGAGTAAATGTGAATAAGAGCAAGGTTATTAGGTACAGTAGGGTTGAGGGTCAAGTCAATTGGGAGGTGAGTTTGAATGGAGAAAAACTGGAGGAAGTGAAGTGTTTTAGATATCTGGGAGTGGATCTGGCAGCGGATGGAACCATGGAAGCGGAAGTGGATCATAGGGTGGGGGAGGGGGCGAAAATTCTGGGGGCCTTGAAGAATGTGTGGAAGTCGAGAACATTATCTCGGAAAGCAAAAATGGGTATGTTTGAAGGAATAGTGGTTCCAACAATGTTGTATGGTTGCGAGGCGTGGGCTATGGATAGAGTTGTGCGCAGGAGGATGGATGTGCTGGAAATGAGAGTTTGAGGACAATGTGTGGTGTGAGGTGGTTTGATCGAGTGAGTAACGTAAGGGTAAGAGAGATGTGTGGAAATAAAAAGAGCGTGGTTGAGAGAGCAGAAGAGGGTGTTTTGAAGTGGTTTGGGCACATGGAGAGGATGAGTGAGGAAAGATTGACCAAGAGGATATATGTGTCGGAGGTGGAGGGAGCAAGGAGAAGAGGGAGACCAAATTGGAGGTGGAAAGATGGAGTGAAAAAGATTTTGTGTGATCGGGGCCTGAACATGCAGGAGGGTGAAAGGAGGGCAAGGAATAGAGTGAATTGGAGCGATGTGGTATACCGGGGTTGACGTGCTGTCAGTGGATTGAATCAAGGCATGTGAAGCGTCTGGGGTAAACCATGGAAAGCTGTGTAGGTATGTATATTTGCGTGTGTGGACGTATGTATATACATGTGTATGGGGGGGGGGCATTTCTTTCGTCTGTTTCCTTGCGCTACCTCGCAAACGCGGGAGACAGCGACAAAGTATAAAAAAAATATATATATATATATATATATATATATATATATATATATATATATATGTTTGAAGGAATAGTGGTTCCAACAATGTTGTATGGTTGCGAGGTGTGGGCTATAGATAGAGTTGTGTGCAGGAGGGTGGATGTGCTGGGAATGAGATGTTTGAGGACAATGTGTGGTGTGAGGTGGTTTGATCGAGTAAGTAATGTAAGGGTAAGAGAGATGTGTGGAAATAAAAAGAGCATGGTTGAGAGAGCAGAAGAGGGTGTTTTGAAATGGTTTGGGCACATGGAGAGAATGAGTGAGGAAAGATTGACCAAGAGGATATATGTGTCGGAGGTGGAGGGAACGAGGAGAAGTGGGAGACCAAATTGGAGGTGGAAAGATGGAGTGAAAAAGATTTTGAGTGATCGGGGCCTGAACATGCAGGAGGGTGAAAGGCGGGCAAGGAATAGAGTGAATTGGATCGATGTGGTATACCGGGGTTGACGTGCTGTCAGTGGATTGAATTAGGGCATGTGAAGTGTCTGGGGTAAACCATGGAAAGCTGTGTAGGTATGTATATTTGCGTGTGTGGATGTGTATGTATATACATGTGTATGGTGGTGGGTTGGGCCATTTCTTTCGTCTGTTTCCTTGCGCTACCTCGCAAACGCGGGAGACAGCGACAAAAAAAAAAAAAGAAAAAAATATATATATATATATATGAGGTAGTGAAAGCTTTGTGGAAGATGAAAGCCGGCAAGGCGACAGGTCTGGATGGTATGGCAGTGAAATTTATTGAAAAGGGGGTGACTGTGTTGTTGACTGGTTGGTGAGTATATTCAATGTATGTATGGTTCATGATGACATGCCTGAGGATCGTCGGAATGCATGCATTGTTCCTTTGTACAGAAGCAAAGGGGATAAAGGTGAGTGTTCAAATCACAGAAGTATATGTTAGTTGAGTATTCCTGGGAAATTATATGGGAGGGTGTTGATTGAGAGGGTAAAGGCATGTATAGAGCATCAGAGTGGGGAAGAGCAGTGTGGTTTCAGAAGTGGTAGAAGATGTGTGGATTAGGTGTTTGCTTTGAAGAATGTATGTGAGAAATACTTAGAAAAACAGATGGATTTGTATGTAGCATTTATGGATCTGGAGAAGGCATATGATAGAGTTAATAGAGATGTTCTGTGGAAGGGATTAAGAGTATGTGGTGTGGAAGGTAGGTTGCTGGAAGCAGTGAAAAGTTTTTATCGAGGATGTGGGGCGTGTATACGAGTAGGAAGAGAGGAAAGTGATTGGTTTCCAGTGAATGTCAGTTTGCGGCAGGGATGCGTGATGTCTCCATGGTTGTTTAGTTTGTTTGTGGATAGGGTTTTTAGGAAGGTGAATGTAAGAGTTTTGGAGAGAGAGTCAAGTATGCAGTCTGTTGTGGAAGAGAGGGCTTGGGAAGCGAGTCAATTGCTGTTCACTGATGATACAGTGCTGGTGGCTGATTCAGGTGAGAAACTGCAGAAGCTGGTGACTGAGTTTGGTAAAGTGTGTGAAAGAAGAAAGCTGAGAGTAAATGTGAATAAGAGCAAGGTTGTAGGGTTCAGTAGGGTTGAGGGAGGTAAGTTTGAATGGAGAAAAACTGGAGGAAGTGAAGTGTTTTAGATATCTGGGAATGGATAGTGGATGGAACCATGGAAGTGGAAGTTAGTCAGAGGGTGGGGGAGGGGGCGAAGGTTCTGGGAATATTGAAGAGTGTGTGGAAGGCAAGAATGTTATCTTGGAGAGCAAAAATGGGTATGTTTGAAGGAATAGTGGTTCCAACAATGTTATATGGATGTGAGGCGTAGGTTATAGATAGGGTTGTGCGGAGGAGGGTGGATGTGTTGGAAATCAGATGTTTGAGGACAATATGTGGTGTGAGGTAGTTTGATCGAGTAAGTAATGAAAGGGTAAGAGAGATGTGTGGTAATAAAAAGAGTGAGGTTGAGAGAGCAGAAGAGGGTGTGTTGAAATGGTTTGGTCACATGAAGAGAATGAGTGAGGAAAGATTGACAAAGAGAATATATGTCTCAGTGGTGGAGAGAATGAGGAGAAGTGGGTGACCAAAATGGAGATGGAAGGATGGAGTGAAAAAGATTTTGAGCGATCGGGGTCTGAACATCCAGGATGGTGAAAGGCGTGCAAGGAATAGAGTGAATTGGAATGATGTGGTATACCGGGGTCGACGTGCTGTCAGTGGATTGAACCAGGGCATGTGAAGCGTCTGGGGTAAACCATGGAAAGTTTGTGGGGCCTGGATGTGGAAAGGGAGCTGTGGTTTTGGTGCATTACACATGACAGCTAGAGACTGAGTGTGAAAGAATGTGGCCTTTGTTTTCTCTTCCTAGTGCTACCTCGCACTCACACGGGGGAAGGTGGGTGTCATTTCATGTGTGGCGGGGTGGTGACGAGAATGGATGAAGGCAGCAAGTATGAATATGTTCATGTCTATGTATGTATATGTATGTATACGTTGAAATGTATAGGTATGTATATGTGCGTGTGTGGGCGTTTATGTATATACATGTGTATGTCGGGCAAATGGGGAGGTAATAACAGGTAGTGATGAAGTGAGATATAATATATGTATGATTATGACATGGTATAGGTGGCAAATTCCAAGAGAGAAACTGCAGTAATTGGTTTCTGAGTTTGGGGAAGGGTATGAAAGGAGAAAGTTGATTGTAAATGTGAATAAAAGTAAGGTTATTAGGCTATCATTGGAGAGAGAGACAGGTTATTTAGGGATGTGACTTTGAATGGAAAGAACTTGAAGGTAGTGAAATATTTTATTTACATGGGAGTGGACATGGCAATTAATGGAACCATGGGAACTAAAGTGAATCATGAGATAGAGAGGGGGCAAAGCTCCTGGGAGTAATGAGGAATGTATGAAAAGAGAGAGATCGCCATCTAGGAGGACAAAGTAGACCCACCATTGTTACATAGATGTGAAGCAGGGACTGTGAATATTAATGTAATGTGTGGAAGATGAATATGTTGGAAATGAAATGTTTAGAGACATTGTGTGGTTTTTGAGGGATGTTGATTGAGTAAGAGAGATATGATTGAGAATTGAAGAGAATGAGGTAGGAGAGATTGAAAAAGACGTTATGTCAGAAGTGGAGGAGACAAAGAGAAGGGGGAGACTGAATTGGAAATAGGAAGATGGAGTGAATGAATTTTGAATATACAGGGCCTGAACACACAGGAGGGTGTAAAGAGTAAATTTGTACAACATGGTATATAAAGGCCAACAGTCATCAATGAACTAAACCAGGGCATATGAGGCAGCCAGGGGAAGGGTCTGCGAGTCCTAGTTTTGGATAGGGGGCTGTGGTTTTGGTGCATTACACATGACAGCTAGAGGATGGATGTAAGCAAATTAGGCCCTTTCTTCGTCTATTCTTGATGCTGTTTTACTAATGCAAGAAATGGGATATGAATGTGAAAAAAGTATGTCACCTAACCATCTATTTATTCATACCAGCATTTGCATTCATGTCACCTGCAGTTACATTCTTTTCATGTTGTCTTTTTGATGAGAACATCTTGATGACATCGTCATTGACTTAATGTATTTCCTTCTTTACTTCATTTAAAAGTATTTCATTTGATTTTCTCTTGTCTCTTCGTGATTTTACTCCCATGTCCCATAATGAAGCTTCTTATTGAAACACTGTATTAGTACAGTTTCCTCAGTTTGGTTAAATAGTCAATACTGTACCTTTACACTCTCCTTAATTATTATAAAATAGCTTATAGAATACCTTTGTGATTTTCCCAGGTATGCTTAGTGACGGATCCAAGGCCTAAAAATGCATATGGACTTGCATACACTGTTGACTGCTTAGGAAATATGGTAGGAGGACGTCGAACCATTTACAATAACCAGCCTGTAGAAACGTTAATGAATCTTTGTAGTGAAAGCATCAAGAATGGAGAGGCTATTTGGTTTGGCTGTGAGGTGGGCAAGAGATTTGCTGGTAAACTAGGCATTCAAGACACTTACATGTAAGTTGTCGTTCACTTTAATTTTATTTTGTTTTTCCTGTTGCTACATGCCCTTCGCCTATCTTTCTAAACCTTAAACATTTATATAACAGATGCTTCATTGCTTTATTTATGTATCTGCTTAATCACAGTATTGTGTGACTGGTGATATATACTCTGTTTTCAGATGTGCTTCATAATGTGAGAAAATATTTCTTTCCTCAGTAGTCTGTCCTTCTAGTATGAAGCATATTTCCTTGCCCTCTACCAGTGATCTGTCAAGGGTGTGGCAGAAAAGACCTAGAAGTGGCACCAGAGTCAACCAGTTATGCTGAGGATTGAAAGAGACAGGTGATTGAGGGTGATGGCACTGATTGTAAATGGGCTGAATGGTGAGAGCAAAAGGAGGGAGCTTGTGGAGAAGTTTAAAAGTTGTAACTTGGATGTGCTGAGGACTGGGGAAACCCATATTCTTGGGCAGGGTGTGTGGAGTGAAATGGTGAATGCAAGTTATGGAAGGGCATGGAAGGAGGTATGATATGGATGGGAATGAGTGAAAATTATTTGGAAAGAGGGAAAGAAGGATGTGCAATTCTGATATCACCAGGAGTGTGGGAGGGTGTTACAGAGTATGGATTAAATGGATCAAGACTAGGGATGAAAAATAAGATTAGGATTGTGAAGTATGCATGGGTGTGTGTATATGTGCCTGTGAATATGAAGATTGTACGAGGTAAAGATGAAGGAATGAGAGAATTGTAGTCATATTGGGTGATATGAATGCAAAAGCGGGATGTAATGAAACTTGTGAGGTAGTTGGTAAATGGGAGGTGTCTGGAGTATATGAGAATGGAAGTTATTTAGTGGATGTTTGTGCTGAGAGGGGTTTATTCCTTGCAAACACCTTTTGTCCACACAAGATGATCCACAGATACACATGGATGAGAAATGAGGGAACGAGGTAGAGGGAATGAGGAGAAACAGGAGACCAAATTGAAGGTGGAAGGATGGAGTGAAAAAGATTTTGAGCAATTGGGGCCTGAACATACAAGAGGGTGAAAGGCGTGCAAGGAATAGAGTGAATTGGAATGATGTGGTATACTGGGGTTGATGTTCTGTCAATGGATTGAACCAGGGCATGTGGAGCATCTGGGGTAAACCATGGAAAGTTTTGTGGGGCCTGGATGTGGAAAGGAAGCTGTGGTTTCAATGCATTACACATGACAGCTAGAGACTGAGTGTGATCGAATGTGGCCTTTTTTTGTCTTTTCCTAGTGCTACCTTGAGGGGGAATGCTATTTCATGTGTGGTGGGGTGGCGACGGAAATGGATGGAGGCAGCAAGTATGAATATACACGTATGTACATATGTACATCTCTGTGTATGTATATGTATGTATACATTGAAATGTATAGGTATGTATATGTGCGTTTGTGGGCATTTATGCATATACATGTGTACATGGGTGGGTTGGGCCACTCTTTCATCTGTTTCCTTGCACTACCTCGCTGACGTGGGAGATGGCGATTAAGTATAATATGATATAATTATATATATGATATATGTAGGAAGAGAGAATTCTACCTCTGTATTCACTATGTGCAGAAGAAGGCGAGTAAAAGGGTGGGAGACAGGGGCTGGAAACCCTCCCCTTTTTGTTTTTCAGTTTCTAAAACAGGAAGCAGAAGAATGAGCCAGGCGGGAAGTGCTCATCCTCCTCGAAGGCTCAGACTGGGGTGTCTGAACATGTGTGGTTGTAACTAAGATGTGAAGGGAGGAGAGATTGGTGGTATTTTGAGGAAAGAAACCTAGATATTGTGGCTCTGAGTGAAACAAAGCTCAAGGGTAAAGGAGAAGAATTGTTTGGAAATGTCTTAGGATAAAACTAGAGATTGGTGGGAGGACAAGAGCTAAAGAAGAAGTTGCACTACACTTGAAGCAGGAGTTGTGGTCGTCTGTGATAGAGTGTAAGGAAGTAAGTTCTAGATTGATGTAGGTAAAACAGAGTGGATGGCAAGATATGGGTGATTATTGATGCTTGTGCACCTGGCCATTAGATGAAAGACCACTAGAGGCGAGTGTTTTGGGAGCAGCTGAGTGAGTGAGTGAGTGAGATGTACAGAACTGGGTATTAGTGATGGGGACTTTAGATACAAAGGTGAATGTAGTAGTTGAGGGTATCCTTGGGGCACATGGGGTATTCAGTGTTATTAATGGAAATTGTGAAAAGTTTGTGGAGTTGTGTGCTAACAAAAGACTATTGATTGGGGATACCTGGTTTAAAAAGGTATATACACAATTATATGTATGTGAGTAGGAGAGATGGTCATTGAGCATTATTAGATTACATATTAATTGATAGGCATGTAAAAGAGAGACTTTTGAATGTAAATGTGCTGATAAAGGCAGCTGGTGGGATGTCTGGTCACTATCTTGTGAGTGAAGGTTTATATAAGTTTTTGAAAAAGAGGACACAATGTTGGGAAAAAGAGAATGGTAAGAGTAAGTGAGCTTGGAAAGGAGACTTGTATGAAGAGATACTAGGAGAGATTGAGTGTAGAATGGCTAAAGGTGAGAGTAAATGAAGTTAGGGGAATGGGTGAGGAATGGGAGATATATAGGTAATCATTGATGGTATGTGCAAGAAATGCATGTGGTATGTGAAAGGTAGGCAGATAAGAAGGGGTAGTGAGTGGTGGGATGAAGTGGTATAGTTGCTAGTGAAAGAGAAAAGAGATATGTTTGGGTACTTACTGGGAAGGAGTGCAAATGATTTGGAGACATATAAGAGAAAGTGGCAGGATATCAGGAGGAATGTGTAGGGGTTGAAACAGAAGGCAAATGAGAGCTGGGATGAGAGAGTAACATTAGATTTTAGGGTGAATAAAAAGATGCCTTGGACTGTGGTAGGTAATGTGTGAAAGACAAGAGAACAAATGGAAATATCAGTGAAGGGGGCAAAAGGGGAAGTGTTAACAGGTAGTGATGAAGTGATAAGGAGATGGAGTGAATATTTTGAAGGATTGTTAAATGTGTTTGATGATAGAGTGGCTGATGTAGGATGTTTTGGTTGAGCGGTATGAGAAGTGAGAAATTTGTTTGGTTGAGAGAGGTGCAGTGAAAGCCTTGCAGAAGATGAACTGCAGCAAGGCAGTTGGAGTGGATGGTATTGCAGTTGAATTTATTAAGAAATGGGATGACTGTGTTACTGATTGTTTTGTTAGGATTTTCAGTGTATGTATGCATCATAGTAAGGTGCCCTGAATTGTTGGAATGCACTTATAATGCCATTGTATAAAGGCATGGGGAATAAGGTGAGTGTACAAACTACAGAGGCATAAGTTTGTTGAATGCACCTGGTAAGTTGTATAAAAGAGTACTGCTTGAGTGGATGAAGGCATGTACAGAGCATCTGACTGGGGAGGAACAGTATGGTTTCAGAATTGATGGAGTATGTGTGGATCAGGTGTTTGCTTTCAAGAATATGTTAAGAAATGCTTAGAGAAATGGATGGATTTGTGTGTGGCATTTATCGATCTGGAAAAAGCATATGATAGGGTGGATAGAGGTGCCTAGTGGAAGGCCTTAAGAAAATATGGTGAGGGAGAAAAATTACTGGAAGCAGTGAGTCTTGTATCAAGGGTGTAATGCATGTGTACGAGTAGGAAGAGAGGAGAGTGAGTGGCTCCATGTGAATATTGGTCTGCAGGATTGTGTGATGTCATATAGTTCTTTCTCTTGTTTAAGGTTGGGATGGTGGAGGAGATAAATGTGAGAGCCTTGGAGGAGTGGGGTGTGAGTATGTTGTCTGTAGGGGATGAGAAAGCTAGGAAAGTGAATCAGTTGTTTGCTGATGATACAGCAGTGGTAATAGATCTGATTGAGTAACTGCAGAAGTTGGTGATTTAGTTTGGAAGAGTGTGCAAAATGAGGAAGTTGTGAATAAATGTGAGTAGAATTATGATTATTAGATTTAACAGGGTTGGAACAGGTTAGGTGGGGTGTGAGTTTGAATGGAGACAAACTGGAGAGTGTTTTAGATACCTGAGAGTGGTGGACATGGCAGTGAATGGAACCATAGAAGCAGAAGTGAGTCAATAAGTGGATGAATGGGCAAAGGTTCTAGCAGCATTGAAGAATATGTGGAGGGAGAGATCATTGCTCAGGAGGGCAAAAGTGAGTATGTTTGAAGTTATAATCGTCCCAACAATATTATATGGATGTGATTCGTGGGCTATAGATGAATGCATGCAAAGGAGGGTGTAGGTTTTGGAAATGAAATGTTTGAGGACAGTGAGCGGTGTGAGATGGTTTGATTGATTTAGTAATGAAGGGGTAGAGAGAGGTTTGGTAATAAAAAGAATACAGTACAAATAGCTGAAGAGGATGTGCTGAAATGGTTAGGACATATTGAGAGAATGAATATGGAAAGGTTAACAAAAAGGATTCCATTTGACAGAAGTTGGAGGGAACAAGGAGAGGGGAAGACCAATTGTAGATGGAGGGATGGAGTAAAAAAGATTCTGAGTGATCAGGGCCTGAATGTGCAGGAGGGTGAAAGGTGTGCTCCAGGTAGAGTGAATTGGAACCACTTGGAATACATGGGTTGACATACTTTCATTGGACTGAACCAAGGCATGTAAAGATGCTGGGGTAAACCATAAAAAGATCTGTGGGGTCTGGTTTTGGTTTCTCTGGATTGCACATGATAGCTAAAGAATGGATGTGAGCAAATGTGGCCTTTCTTCAGCCGTTCCTGGCATTACCTCACTATCACAGGGAAGGCAATCATGTATGAAAAACAATGGAAAGGAAAAATGGGGGAAGAGTTTTGAAACACTTCACAAGCAGAATTCACTGTGCAGAACATATGAACTACCATGAAAAGCTGGAAAGATTGGAACTATGAATAAATAAATAATAAATAGATATACTTTGCCACTGTCTCCTGCGTTAGCGAGGTAGCGCAAGGAAACAGACAAAAGAATGGCCCAACCCACCCACATACACATGTATATACATACACGTCCACACGCAACTATACATACCTATACATCTCAAAGTATACATATATATATACACACACAGACATATACATATATACACATGTACATAATTCATACTGTCTGCCCTCATTCATTCCCATCACCACCCCGCCACACATGAAATGGCAACCCCTCCCCCAGCATGTGAGTGAGGTAGCGCTAGGAAAAGACAACAAAGGCCACATTCATTCACACTCAGTCTCTAGCTGTCATGTATAATGCGCCGAAACCACAGCTCCCTTTCCACATCCAGGCCCCACAGAACTTTCCATGGTTTACCCCAGATGCTTCACATGCCCTGGTTCAATCCATTGACAGCACGTCGACCCAAGTATACCATGTCGTTCCAATTCACTCTATTCCTTGCACACCTTTCACCTTCCTGCATGTTCAGACCCCGATCACTCACAATCTTTTTCACTCCATCTGTCCACCTCCAATTTAGTCTCCCACTTCTCCTTGTTCCCTCCACCTCTGACGCATATATCCTCTTTGTCAATCTTTCCTCACTCATTCTCTCCATGTGACCAAACCATTTCAAAACACCCTCTTCTGCTCTCTCAACCACACTCTTTTTATTACCACACATCTCTCTTACCCTTTCATTACTTACTCGATCAAACCACCTCACACCATATATTGTCCTCGAACATCTTATTTCCAGCACATCCACCCTCCTCCGCACAACTCTATCTATAGCCCACACCTTGCAACCATACATCATTGTTGGAACCTCTGTTCCTTCAAACATACCCATTTTTGCTTTTGAAGGCAACGTTCTCAACTTCCACACATTTTTCAATGCTCCCAGAACTTTCGCCACCTCCCCCACCCTATGATTCACTTCTGCTTCCATGGTTTCATCTGCTGCCAAATCCACTCCCAGATATCTAGAACACTTCACTTCCCCCAGTTTTTCTCCATTCAAACTTACCTCCCTATTAACTTGTCCCTCAACCCTACTGTACCTAATAACCTTGCTCTTATTCACATTTACTCTCAGCTTTCTTCTTTCACGCACTTTACCAAACTCAATCACAAGCTTCTGCAGTTTCTCACCCGAATCAGCCACCAGCGCTGTATCATCAGCGAACAACAACTGACTCACTTCCCAAGTGAATTATATAGCCTAGAAAGAATAAAGACATTCTAATCTATGCATAATGACAAATTGAATTTATAAAAGGAAAATATATTGACCCTGGAAACATCTCAGCAGTGATGTAGAATTATTAAATCTACAGGAGAACCATGGTACTTAGCAAAGATAATTGGACAGAAATATATTACAGCCCAGCCAGGAAGATCAAACAACAGTTCAGTATACTACCATGAGAAGTAAAGAATGTACATAGAACAATGAACAGAAACATTTAAAAGAAAACTTGACATGTGGATGGTATCACTGTCAGAACAACCCTGAATAGATGATTAAGTGATGCAGGTGGTAGTAGAAGGGAACGTTATTATTCATCAAGCATGATGTAGAGTAAGTGTTACATGCTAGCCCTGCCATCATGGCAAAAGCTTATATTAGTTACTCCTCCTCCTTCTTCCCCTTTGTTGATGTTTACTGTACATGTACCAAAACAACAGAGGTGAATGATAAAAGCATTTCATAAATGTTAAATGATGTAGGATGGGAAATACCAAACTTTGCAAACAAGGAATGGGATTGGATAGCAGTAGAGAGATCATCCTGACATGATTTTTGGTAGTTATAGGAAATTTTTTTGCTTCTTTAAAGGTATTGGATTATTTTGTATTATAGCTGCTTGTTTGTTTGTTAGATGATAGTTATAGCTGATGTTCTTTGACAAGAATAAATCCTGCATAGACAAGACCATGTTCTTAATGGCTTGCACAGAGAATTTCAGTTTAAGCTAAAAAGTACTCACTCATTTTAGTATCATGCATGTGCTTTAGATTTGTTGTGGTTGGACATACAAAGATATATGATGTTTCCAAGAGACTGTTTCCAAAGATGTCTGTCACTGACTCTGCCATCTCTGGTTTTAGCACTAATGTGGGGATATTCACTAACTGAAACATGACATGCAACTAATATTTATGTCTTGCAAAGTCATTTAGGGATGATATCTGTCTTTGTGTATCATCCTTAGTCTTGTTTGCTTACTTTTTTTTTTCATCCCATCTTTGTCGTACATATGTGAAATTTTTTGTATGACTTGTAGATAGATAGAATTAGAAAATTAAGATGCTCTTTGAAATCTTGAGATTGAACTGTATTAATACCCTTATCAAATGTGTTAGCTAAAATAAGGATTATGCTAAATTCTCTTAAACAACAGAAATCTGAGAATTCACTTGCAGTAAAAAGGAAAGAATATACTGAAGGGGGTATGTCTTATAGATATAGCTGTCCTAGGTAAAAGAGTTTTATTTTGTTGATTCTTTTTTGATAGTCCTTTATTCAGTTAAGCAAAATCTCTAGGACTTAGTGATTTCATTGTATATTTTTCTTTCCAGTCATGATTATAAATCTGCTTTTGGGGTTGAGGTGAACTTAGGGCTGAGTAAAGCAGACCGTCTTCTCTATGGTGAATCTTTGATGACTCATGCTATGATATTCACTGCAGTAACACTTAATGTAAGTACTATGGAACCATACAGTACACTGTAGCACTGATATTTTATCTTTTGAATTTCTGTAGAGTTTTCTCTCCTCACTCACTGAGCCCTGTGTGCAATGAGAGATAACATGGATTGTACAGGGTTAGCTCCCTCTAACCTCTTACTTTTTGATGTGAATACACAGGTATTCTTCATCATCAACAGATCATTTGTATTGGTGTCAGTAAAGGTGTTCACTCATGATGTCCCTGTAGGCAATCTTTGACAGCCTGGGAATATGATGTCACCAGCTTGCCCAAGTCAAAGCTACATCCTTCCTCTGCTTTGAATTAGCTGAATCACCTTTGTAGCAACACAGTTGTTTGGGTAGTTTTGCTTCTCTCTCTCCACCTTTTTGCATGAATTGGTATTCATTAATTGTTGAGAGTGTTTTGAACGATTCTAAGTTAGTTATTTGTGCATGTTGTTGTAGTGAACTTGTTGAATTGTTACACTCACATTGAGTTACCTTTGGTTAGCATGATGGTGACCATTTTCTTTGCCCCCACCTCTACTTGATCATGTTTTCTCTTGCCTGTTCATTAGCAGTTATCCTTTCTTAATGGATGCTTAAGTGTATGTGTCACAGGAAGGAGAGTTAGAAAAAGGTAAGAATCAAAGCAGTAGCATTGATGGATCATCTTTAATATGAACAATGGGATAATGCATTATTACATAGTGGCAGATGCTGGCCAGTCACCTCCACACATTGCTTTACCATTAACCATGGGTAGTGTTCAGTAGACAAGATATGCCTATGGCTTGATAGGGGGAAGGGAGTGTTTCCATTTATTTTTTCTGTCCTTGTTTGCTGTTTCCTACATTAGTGATATAATGCCAGGAACAGACTGAGAAAAGGCCTCATTCGCTGATATCCATTTTGTAGCTGTCTTGTGTAATGTACCAAAACTACAACCTCCTATCCACAACCAGTGTCAGGGACCTTTCCTTGGTTTCCACAACTGCTTCATATACCTTCCTTCGGTCTATGTACAGCACATTACCCCCTGTACATCACATTGCTCCAAATTACTTTATATCCCATGCTTGTCATTCACCCTTCTGCATATTCAGGCCCAAACCACTCAAAATATTATTCATTGCATCTGTCCATCTTGATTTTGGTTTCTTCCTTCTTTTCTTTCCCTTCTCTTGATCAACCTCTTTTCACTTATTTATTCAATGTGTTCAAACCATTTTTGCACACCCTTCAGCTCTCTTAACCATGCCCTTTTTTATTACATTGTTCTATTTCCCTTACCAAATATTGTCCTCTTACATTTTATTTTCAACACATCCACTCTTTGCACATTCTCATCTATAACCTATGCCTCACTTCCATTCAGCAATGTTGGGACTACTAGACCTTCAAACATTCCCATTTTTACCCTCCCAGATATCATCCTTTCTTTCCACCTATTCCTCAGTGCTCCCAGAATCTTTGCCCCTCACCAACCCTGTGACATTTCTGCTTCCATTGTTCCATTCACTGCCATACCCATTTCCAGGTATCTGAAACACTTCACTTCCTCCATATTTTTTTCATTCAAAACATCCCAACTAACATGTCCCTCTGCCTTGCTAAGCCAAATATCCTTGCTTTTACTGTTGTTCACATTTACTCACAACTTCATTCATGGAACCTTTTTTTTTTTTCTCTCTCTCTCACTTGGGCATTGGGAGCAATTTGCAGACTGTTCAACTCTTCACTATGAGTCATGATGGGGGATGAGAAACAGACTTCACACTTCTTCCCCAAAGCTCAGCCAGTGCATCATGATGCATGGGTTGGCATCTTTGTCATGATTTCTTGATTCTTATTCATGATCATCTTATATTCCCACATCAGTGGTAGGGATATGAAAGTAGCAGAGGACGTCTTAAATTTTTTGAGCCCACCTGCTGCATCATTGGCACACTAGCAGAACTTTCACTTGGTAACTGCTGGTTACCCATAAGATCTCTTTTTATCCCTTCCATTGTTTTGTTCTGGTAACAGAATCACTACTTGTTTGTGTTGCCTGCAGTAAACTTTACTAGGAGTTCATGGTGTACTGTAGGGATCTTGTGTAAACCAAGAGCACTTTTCATATCCCTGAATCTTGTTGGTGACTACAATAATTGGCCTGATTTCTTCCAGAAGGCCATCATGGCCTGGTTACTGTGGCAGTGATATAGTACTTTAACTTTCCTGTGATAGCCTTTTGTTAGATTATTGAATAATCAGTATGTGCTCATTTTGATTTCTCTACTAATTAGCTGGTATAACTTGCCTGATATGAAATGGTACAGTGATGGGATCTTTCTTTAGTATTGATGAGAGCATCTCTTAAACATGAGTTGTTGCTAAGGATTCGAGTATAGATCCCCCATCCTGCAGTATGATGTCCTGACTAGGCTATTGGTGATATGCTAGAGTACTGTTTTGGAAGATGTCCACCAGGAGGATCCTGCTTCTGCATCTCATAGTAACAAAGGTAATTTTACTATTATTATTGCCTCCGAATGTTTATTTTCCTCTGGGCCTTTACCTGGGACTTTGCTAACCTTTAACCACTGGAGTTCTCTGTTCTTGTGAGGTTTATGTATCATCTCTTTTCAACACTTGAAAACAGACTCTTATGTTTGTTGAACCAATTCACCTTTAATTTAAAGAAAAGAAAAGGCTTTGCTGCCCATTGACTGAGGTGTTGGATAGCAGTCACTGGGAGTCCAACACTGGTTTTATCCTCTCTCTTGTCAGAGGACATTGGCATTCCTCTGGGACCAGTTTTGTTTTCAATCAAGTCCAAAGTATTCTTTTTTACTATCTGTATCGGTTCCAGTAAGGCAGAAGACCACCCCACCCACCCTTAAGATAAGTTTTCTGTGGTATTGTTTGAGGTAAAAAGTAGCTCTCACATCAACAAGCACACTGAATATTGCCTTTTTTCACAATAATGTCTTTTCAAAGAAAAGGGCAGATTACACCAAATTCCTTCACTTCAAGAAACATAAAAGGGGCAAAAATTCTTCCTTTTCCTGAAGTGGCATACAATTAATATAGGAATTTGGTTTCAGGACTTGGTTTTCCATAGTTATGGACATCCTTATCTACTCACTCTTCTCAGCTGAAGACTGATTTAGATCAGGCTCCTGTACAGCATTCTGTTGGTCTATATCCCTTTGTTGCTGCCCATTCTGATAGCAAAGGAGGGTCTTGTATGTTGTCCACCAAAGGTAGGAGCCTTTTCTGTGGATATACCTCAATTCAAGGAATACTTCAGAACAATAGGGCTTATAAAATGTTCTGACTGTAGCACTTAAGGCAGAAGGTAACATGGAACCTTTACCTTGAAGCCAAAACCTCCACAGTACTGCTACATCTTGGGGTCTATCTATTGTTGTGATAGAGGAGTTGGATTCTGGTACTTCAGTCAAGGAGTCAGAGTCTGCAGGATCTATTAGAAAAACTTCTTCCAAACGGAGGTAAATTAAGGCTCCAATCTCCATTATCAAGGTTCTTTTTTATCTTTGCAGGTGCCCAGTGCTCTAATAGCTTAGATATCAGACCATAGGAACATGGTTTTCATTATCTTTGGAATTTTCAATCCCACAGCTTTCCCCTTGGAAGAAAAGCTGCTAAGCCCACTCATGTTTCATGATCTTTTGGACATGAAAACTTTAGCACACCAGACTTCACTCATGGCATCTTCCTCACAGCTTTTAAGATTGAGAATTTCCAGTCTCATATGAACATTCTTCAGTGTTTTTTAGTAGCCGAGGGTAAAATGTATTTCTCAATTTATCATTTGAAGTCCCTGGGGATAGGGGAGAAAGAATACTTCCCACGTGTTCCCTGCGTGTCGTAGAAGGCAACTAAAAGAGGAGGGAGCGGGGGGCTGGAAATCCCCCCCTCTCATCATTTTTTTTTTTTTTCCCAAAAGAAGGAACAGAGAAGGGGGCCAGGTGAGGATATTCCCTCAAAGGCCCAGTCCTCTGTTCTTAACGCTACCTCGCTAACGCGGGAAATGGCGAATAATTTGAAAGAAGAAATTATTTGAAGTTGAAGTGTTTGGCTTCTATGACTTTCCAAAGGTGTATGATTCTGGAAACACTTAACTAGTTTGTTGGGTGAGTCCTATTTCATGAATTACTTTCAGGAAAGCCTGATCAAAGTTTTGTTGGAGGTTACAACTTTTCTGAGAGATTTTCCTCCCTTGCAGAACTGTCTGTTGAATTAAACCCCATTGGGATATTTTTTGGCTGTGTTCTAAAAAGTTCAAGCAACAAACTTTTACAATTCTTCTCTCACCACAAATCAGATCCCCCTTGATGCTATCCGAAGGGTGACTATATCTAGATCTTTTAAGCATCGTAATGCTAACTCTTTCACTGTAATAGCCTGCAGTGCAAATCTTTCCCTGTCTTTGGCCAATGGCTTAGTGTGTCTTGCAGATCTAATTGCCTCACTGGTCATCGAGTAGGGGTTTTAGTATTTCTTGGTTGGGTGATGGGGGAAGCAAGACTTGCTGTATTTGAAGGTATGCACTACCTAGAGCTTCAAGCCTGCCTATTTTGGAGGGTACGTTCTCACTCATCCAGGCTGAATGGGAATTTTGAGTGAGCATGCAGCACCCTGCTTTGCTAATATCTCATAACTGTCAGATTCTGGATAACACAATGTGTGTCATCAGCTGGAAAATGTATAAAAACAGTTTTTTCTTAACTCCTGTATTAGGAAAGGAGCCATGTTGAGGAGAGACTAGTCTAAAACCTGAATAGTTTTTAACCCTAGATGTTATTCTCTGATGAAGATCACTCCATTCTTCCAGTACCTCCCTTAGAGTGAAGGCTGTGCACAGATTAGTCACCACTGTTAAAGGCAGAAGTGTGAGATCAAGGCAGCCATTTTCAGGCTTTAACTGTGGCTTTAGGGAAGTTCTCTAAATGAATTTATTACAAGTTCTGAGTCGGCTCTGGAATATCTTAGAATTCTGTAAGTTTGATAAGTGTGCCTTTTGGATATTGAAAAGAGGTCTAGTGTGATGCTGAAAAGCCTGAGGATAACTCCTAACTCTTCTTTGTAAAGTATTTTGTAAGGATGCGAAGCAGGAATGTTATAAAGCCTCCGATAGGACCAGTCTTATTAACATCCTCATCCTGATCCTCTTAATGATTTTTGGCTGATAAAGGATGATTTTGAATTTCTTTTTTGCTGCAAACAAACTCAACCTGTAATGATAATTCAAGATGACCCCCATACTGGGAGATTTCATTTCACCCCAGAGTAAGGAAGTTCCTGATGTTCAAAGTAGGAGCAAAGATATGGCAATTCAAAGCATTGCCTTGTATCCTGATCTTGGTGGAGAGGGAGTATCCTTGTTAGGTATTTTTCATGTGAATTTGCACTTCTGTTATTGCAATACAGTTTTTCTCTGTGCTCTCATCTTTCATTTGGGTATACTTTTATCACACATAGGGTTTACCAATTGAGGAGAAAAATGTGGGTTTTGAGGAATGAAAAGCCTTTTTTTCTCTGAGGCAGAGTCCTGTGAGTTTTGTTTTTTGTTTTTTCTTGCCCTTCCTGTCCTTTTTTTTTACTTTTCAAAAGCCTTTCCCCATTGCCAGTTGTTATTGTTCTGCGTACTGACACCACCATCCTGCAATTCTGAGGAGCATGGGAAGCTTGTACTTCCACTTCAAGTGGGCTATAACATCATGAGTTAGGCAGTCACTGATTGGCTAAGGGTTCTTTGTGAACAGACATCAAGCTGACACCAATGGTGAATGGTTATCCTCAAATCTCTCAATGTTGACCAGGTTCCACCTTGGAGAAAAGTTTTTCATTCTTCAGGACTCTGTCTTTAATATTCAGGCTAATGTTTAAGCAGGTTCAATCCATTTTTTGTAGGATAGGGAATATCAGGATTATAAAAGTCATCCTTCAGTGAAAAATGAATTATACATTGAAACTTATGTTTAACTGTGTCTGTTATTATCAGGTTAGATTGTCCTTGCCTATTGAAGGGCTGTCACAATTATGTAATTGATTACTGAGTAAATTGGAAAATATTCAATTCTAAGTTTATCATTCTTTATGGTATTTGTGTATTCTTGTCGATATTCCTTTGGCTATTTCTGTTTCCCCATTTGTGTTTTGTATTTGCATTATAGACCTATACTGTCACATCAATATCTTCCATATTTTTGTATTCACCAAAACATTAACTTCACATTCTTTTCTTTTTACAATTTTTACCATTTCCCACATTAGCAAGGTAGTGCAGGAGCAGATGAGGAAAAGCCTCATTTGCTCACATCCATTCTCTATCTGTCATTTGTAATGCATCAAAACCACATCTCAACCAGGCTCTGTAGACCTTTCTTTGGTAACATTGGCTGCTTTAAATGCCCTAATTCAGTCCATTGACAGCATACTGCCACCTGTGTACCGCATTGCTTCAGTTCACTGTATTCCCCACACTTCTTTCACCCTTCTGCATATTTAGGCTCCAAACTCTTGAGATACTTTTCAATCCATCTCCAAGACCAGTTTGGTACCCCCAACATCTTATCCTTTCCAATTTTGTTTTATCCTTTCCACTTTTGTTACATATATTCTCTTTGTCAACCTCTCCTCACACATTCTGTCCATTCTCTTCTACTCACTCACCTGCTGTCTTTATATTACCACACCTTTCTCTTCTTTTATTACTTACTCCATCAAGCCACCTTACACCACATATTATCCTCAGACAGTATATTGCCAACATATCCACCCTTCTCTGCACATCCTTATTTATAGCCCATTGTCTCCATAAGTCATCATTTAGAGTACTATACCATCAGACATAACTATTTTTGCCCTTCCAGATAGCGACCTCTCCACACATTCTTCAGTGCTCACAGAACCTGCAACCCCACACCAACCCTGTGACTCACTTCTGCTTCCATAATTTGACTTGCTGCCATGTTCACCTCCAGATCCAAAACACTTCACTTTCTCCAAAGTCTCTGTTCAGACTCTCATCCCTAACTAAACCTAATAACGTTACTTTTATTAACCTTTACTCTCAACTTCTTTCTGCCACACACTCTCTCAAACTCAGTCACCAGCTTTGGCAGTTTCTCACAAGAAGCTTCCATCAATGCTTCCATCAGCAAACAACTAACTCACTTTCTAAAACCTCCTCACTCCTACAGACTGCATACTTGTCCCTTTGTCCAAGAAACTTACATTTACCTCCCTCACCACCCCACTTACAAACAAATCAAACAGCCATGGTAACATCACACCATTGCTGCAGATCAGCCTTCACCTGGTGCCACTTACTATCTTCTCTACCTACTCATGCCTTACACTCATGATAAAAACTCACTGCTTCTAATTGCTGTCATCTTACATTATATATTTACATGACTTTCCACAAGGCTGTCATCTTACACTATATATTTACATGACTTTCCACGAGGCATTTCTCTCAACCCTGTCCTATCCTTCCTCCATATCTATCAATTCCATCTACAAATCCTTCTCATTAAGTATATTTTATACCATCTTCAAAGCAAACACCAGATCCACATCTCCACCACTCTTGAAGCCACATTTTTCCTCCCCAATTTGATGCTGTACACAGTCATTCACCCTTTTCAGTCACCACTCTCCCACACAACTTTCCAGGTGCACATAGCAAACATACCTAAGTAGTTCAAACTCTCACCTTTGTCCCCTTTGTCTTTATACTTTGGCACTATGCCACTGTTGTTGCACCTCATCATGATCCAAACATTCTCTGAAAATCCTAACTACCTAATCAGCAACATAGTTATCCCCTCCCTTAAGTATTTCAGCTGCTGTACCATCTGCTCCAGCCTGCTGACCATACTTCATCCTATGCAAGGCTTTCACCACTTTTGCTATCTTCGCCAAACCACTTTCCATGACTATCATTTTGTATACTGCCCAGACCCCAAACTCTCTGCATCTGTCAATCTATCATCAAAAACATTCAGTAGTTCTTGAAAATACTCACTCCATCTCCTCCTCTCCCCATCACTGTCTGTTACCACTTCCTTCTTTGCCCCTTTCACTGATATTCTCCTAAAACATTTTATTCTCCTTGAAGCTTATTGATGCTTGCTCACCCCAACTCTTGTTTGCTCTCTTTTTCAACCCCCTGGACCTTCCTCTTGAATTCCTGCTTCTTTATCTTATATATCCCCCAATCACTAGCACTCCTTCCCTGTAAAGACTGCTCATATGAACACCTCTCTTTTCTTTATCACTTGCATCTGTACTTCATCATCCAACCACTCACTACCCTTCTCAACTGTCCACTTTCCACGTTATGCATGCTGCACACTTCTCTAACATGCCAGTATTGCTCCCTAAATATCTTCCATTCCTCACCCAGCTTCATTTACAGTCACCTTTTGCCATTCTTTTTCACCATACAACTCCAGCTTTTGATATTGCTTGGGTTATGTCTGTTTCCCTTTTATGGCTTGTATTTGCTTTATAGAGTTATACTTTCATATCATTATTTTCTATATATATATATATTTTGTAATCACCAGCACTTATAACCCTACATTCATTCTCTTGGATTTTGTTTATCCCAAAATTTCAAAAATATGCCCACCAGCAGCATTTAGTCCTTTATTCTCAGTAGCTTTCTAAAACTCCTAGTTGGATATACACTTTAGTCTCTTCCATTTCTACCCAGCTGAGTTGAGAGCAACATGCAGTTTCTTGTGGCCTGGGAAGAAAGTACACCATGGTAGCAAACTAGAGTATATTTTCCAGTATGTTATCCCTCGCAATAGGGAGAAGGAATACTACCCATGGATTCTCTCAGTGTTGTATATGGCACCTAAAAGGGGCAGGGGCCAGAAACCCATCCTCCTCTTGTAGTTCAGTATCCAGAAGATGGAACAGAAGAAGGAACCAAGTGAGGAGTGCTCATCCTTCTCGACGGCTCAGGCTGCGGTGTCTGAATGTGTGTAAATGTAACCATGATGAGAAGAATGGATAGATAGGTAGTATGTTTGAGAAAAGGAACCTAGATATTCTTGCTCAGAGTGGAACAGTGCTCAAAAGTAAGGGGGAAGAATGGTTAAGGAATGCCTTAGAGGCAAAGTCAGGGGTGAGTGTGGTATGCTGAAGCAGGAGTTGCTGGAATGTGTGAAAGATTGTATATAAGTGAGCTCCAGACTGATGTGGGTAAAAGCAAAAGTGCAATACAAGAGTTTGGTAATTATTTGTGCTGATACACCTGTCACAAGAAGAAAGATGAAGAGTGGTGAATATTTTGGGAGAAGGTAAATTTTGATGCCAGAGACCAGGAGATTTAAATGTGAAATTGAGTAATGTGGCAGTTAACAATATGATCTGGAGGCATGAGGTTTTCAGTAAGGTGAATGAAAATGTTGAACAACTTATGAAATTGTGTGCTGAAAAAGAACTGGTGACTGGAAATACCTGGTTTAAAAAGAGGGACATTCAAACATATACTTGGATGAATAGGAAAGATGTAAAGCAGGTATTACTGGATTACATGCTAATTGATAGGCATACAGGAGAAAGCCTCTTGGATGTGAATGTACTGAGAGGGTTAATGGTGGAATGTCTGGTCTTTACCTGTTGAAGGTGAGGGTGAAGATCTGTAGAGATCCTCAGAGGTAAGGAAAAGATGTTGGTGAGAAGATACAAGGAAGTGAGATTTGAAAAAGAGGTATGTATGAAAAAATGCCAGAAGAGATTGATTGTAGAATGGCACACAAGTAAAAGTAAGCAAAACTAGGGGAGTGGTCTAGTAAAGGGAGGTATTTAGGGAAGCAGTAGTGGTATGTGTGAGAGAAGTATGTGGCATGCTGAAAGTGGGGAATGAGCAGGTGAGAAAGAGTAATGAATGGTGGAATGATAAAAGTGCTTGTGAAAAAGAAAAGAGAAGAGTATGGGTAGTATTTACAGGGAAGGAATTGTGTGACTGGGAGATGTATAAGAGAAAGTGGCAGAAAGTCAAGAGGAAGATGCATGAAGGAAGTTGACAGTGTGAGAGAAAGAAGGAAACAAATTGGATTTTGGTGAAGGGGACAAGTGGGGTAGGAATAACAGGCAGTGATGAGGTGAAAAGGTGGAGTGAGTACTTGAAGGTTTATTTAATGTATTTTATGATAAGGTTGCAAATGTAGGGTGTTTGGGTTAGGTTGATATGCAAATTGACGGAGTCATAGAAAGTGGTTTAGTGAAAAGAGAATAGGTGGTGAAATATGACAAGGTTGCTGGATGGTATTGAAGTTGGACCTTGTTAAGAAAGGAGTGACTTCATTGTTGATTAGTTAGTTAGGATTTTCAGTGTATGTATGGATCATAGTGACATGCCTGAAGATTGGCAGAATGAATGAATTGTGCTACTGTATGAAGATAAGGTGTACAAAGGTGAGTCTTTGAATTACAGAAGTATTAGTTTGCTGAGTGTACCTGGTAAGCTGTATGGATGAGTGGTGATTTAGATGATGGAATTCACAGAGCATCAGACTAGGAGCAACAGTACAGTAGATATGTGGACCAGGTGTTTGTTCAGAAGAAAGTGTGTGAGAAATACTTAGAGAAACAGATGGATCTGGAGAAGGCATATGATGGTTGATATAGATGCTTCAAAAGTATGGTGTATGAATGGTGTAGGAGGAAAGCTATTTGAAGCAGTGAAGAGTTTTTATTGAGAGAGTAAGATGTGTGTATAAGTGGGTAGAGGGGAGGATGAGTGGTTCCAGGTGAAACTAGGTTTCGACAGGGATATGTGATGTTACCATGACTATAATTTCTTAATGGATTGGGTGGTGAGGGAGGTGAATGCATGGGTCTTGAAGAGAGGAGCAGGTATGTAGTATGCTTAGGGGAACCTGAGAGGTGAGTCAGCAGTTGGTTGCTGATGATATGGGGTTGGTGGCAGATTCTAGTGAAAAACTGCAGAAGCTGGTGTCTAAGTATGGAAGAGTGGGTGGCAGGAGAGAGTTGGTAGTGAATATATATAAAAGCATGGCTATCATGTTTAGCATTGAAAAGATGTTGTTTGGAGTGTGAGTATGAATAGAGAGAGTTTTGAGGAGGTAGAACGTTTTAGATACCTGGGAGTGGTAGATATAGTAGCAAATAAAACCTTAGGAGACAAAGCGGGTGAGGGGGGGGTGGAAAGAGGGGTCACTGTCTTTGAGGGCAGAGATGGATGTGGGGTATGGGCCTCAAACAAATATGTGAAAGATAGGGTGAATATGTTGGAAATTAAATGTTTGAGGACAGTATGTGGTGTAAGGTGGGTTTATCAAGTAAGAGATGATAGTTTGGAAGAGAGATGTGTTAGGGGTATGTAGAGCGAGCTGAAATGGTGTGGACATATGGAGAGGATGAGCAAGGATGACTAAGAGGGGTATACATGTCAAAAGTGGAAGGAGCAGTGAAAATGGGGAAACCAAAAAGGAGGTGGGAGGATGGAGTAAAAGATGCTTTGAAAGCTAGGGCATGAAATGCAAGAGGATGTGAGACTTGTAAGAGATAGAGCGAATTTGAATGATATGGTGTACAGGGGACAACGTGCTGTCAGTGGGCTGAATCAGGGATTATAAGGTGATTAAAGGAAACTTGGAAAGGTCAGTGGGGTCTGGTTGTGAATGGGGGCGCTGGTTTAAGTGCGTCATATGTAACAGCTAGAGTGTGTGTGTTTGTGAATGAGTGAGGCCATTTCTCCTTCTGTTCCTGGTACTACCTTGCTTAAGTGGGAAATGGCAAATTTTTTCATACTTGATTGCTGTTTCCCATGTTAGGAGGTAGCACAATCAAGTATGAAAGAAATTGCCATTTCCCACAGTAGTGAGGTAGTATGAAAAAAATCCAGGGTAAATTCATGATCCATACAACAAGAGTTTTAGAGTTTCTTTATTCCAAATATGAAACAATAAATTGATGATCTGTGGTGCCTGTGGTGAGCACAGGTGTTCAGATCACAGTCAAGTTACATCCAATGCTATCATTGTCAAACAATGGTATCAAATTCAGAGGATTTTGGTTAGAAGTTAGGTTAGAAATTGTAAGGCTTTTCTACTGATGTTGGCCAAAAATTGATGTCTGTAGTCAAGACTATTTCTCAGGAATATAATTGGTGGGAACAATTAATTCTCTTCTTTTGCAATGATGTTTTCTAGTAGATAAAGTGATAACAGCAGTCATCAGAAGTCTGAATTAAGCAATTACGTTCAAAAATTCAATGCATTTTCATTGATATTACTCAACAGATGGTGTTTTTATTTCAAAATAATTCATCGGGAGATGTTTAGATCAAAGATATATCTTTACTTTTGTAATGATTTTTTTTTTTAAATAAAGTGATAACCAGCATAGATTTGAGACACTTTCCATTATTCCTTTACTATCACTACCAGAACATGCAAGATTGAATAATGTGTCATGGAATAATTTGCAGGATGTTTACTTGCAGATATAAAGAAAACTATGATCTAATCAAATTTTTTCAAGTTTTTTTGGAATTTTTGGTGTGATGTGATGCAGCCTTATGGTACAAAGGCTGTTAAATATGGCAAGGATACTGATACAAGGTCAAGGCACGTACAGCTCTTCATCCTGTAATTAGTTAGTTTTAAGATTTTGTTTTCATTTCACCTTTAGTGAACATTATTCCAAAGCCTCTGAATATATTTACGATATCTGCTCTGTTTTCCTGCAGTAGCAGAGTAGTACCAGGAACAGATGAAAAACTGGCCACATTTGCTCACATCTACTTCTAGCTGTCAAGTATAGTGAACCAAAGCCAGAGCTCCCTATCCACAACCAGGTCCCTCAGACTTTTCTTTGGCTCTCCCAATCACTTCATATGCTCCGATTCAGCATATTGATAGAATGTTGTCTCCTGTATCTACATCATTCTAAATCTCTTTCCCTGCATGCCTCACACTCTCCTGCTTGTTCAGGTCCCAAGCTTTCAAAGCATCTTTCATGCTATCCATCCTCCTCCTCCTCGGTTCCCCCTTTTCCTAATCCTTTCACTTTTGATATGTGTACCCTCTTAGTCATCGTTTCCTCACTCATCCTCTCCATATATCCAAATGATTTTAGGACACCCACTTTAACTCTCTCCTTTCACTTCCGCATCTCTCTCCAAGTCTATCATTTCTTATTAGATCAGCCCTCCTCACACCACATATTGTCCTCAAATACTTCATTTCGAACACATTCACCCTATCCTTTGCATTTTTGTCGAGTCCCATGCTTTGCATTTCCTCACATTGCTCAATTCATCCAAGACCTTTACCCCTCACCCACTTTATAGCTCACTTCATCTCCCATGGTAACATTTACTACCATATCCAGCCCTAGATGTTTAAAACATTCCACTTCCTCCATGTTCTCTTCACCCAATATAACCTCTCTTTTCTCTGTTACACATAATAATCTTACTTTTATTCACATTAATTCTCAAATTTCTCCTTTCACACACTTTCCCAATCTCAGATGCCAGCTTCTGCAGCTTCTCATTCATATCTGCCACCAGTGCTTATCATCAGCAAAAAGCAAACAACAATTGACTCACTTCCCAGTAAAAAAAAAACTACATACTTTCTCCACTTTCCATTCCTCACCCACTTCCCTCACGTCATTTGCTCTCACCTTTTGTCATTCTACACTCAGTAACTCCTAGTACTTCCTCACACAAGTCTCCTTACCAAGCTCACTTGCTCTCATCACTTTCTTCTCCCCAGCATTCTCTTTTCCTTTTTTGAAAACCTATACAAATCTTCATATTTGCCTCCAGACATCCCTCCAGGTGCCCCTTTCAGCACATTAACATCCAAAAGTCTCTCTTTTACATGCCTATCAATTAACACCATCTCCCCTGCTCACATACATATACTTATGTATATCTCTTTTTGAACCAGGTATTTGCAATCACCAGTCTTTTTTCAGCACACAAATCAAAAGCTCTTCACCATTTCCATTCATAACACTGAATACCCCATGTATACCAGTTATACCCTCAACTACCACATTACTCACCATCGCATGTAGATCACCCATCACCAAAGCTGCTGCCACACCTACTCAGCTGCTCCCAAAACACTTGCCTCTCATGATCTTTCTTCTCATGACCAGGTGTGCAAGCACCAGTAATCACCACATCAATCTAGAATTTACTTTTTCACACTATCACACACTCACACAGCTCCTGCTTCAGGAGTAGTGCTACTCCTTCCTTAGGTCTGGTCCGTTCACCAACCCCTGACTTTACTCCCAAGACTTTTGCGAACCATTCTTCCCCTTTACCCAAGCTAAGGAGTAGTGTGGTTGCAGAAGTGCTTTGAAGAATGTGTGTGAGAAATACTTAGAAAAACAGATGGATTTGTATGTAGCATTTATGGATCTAGGGAAGGCATATGATAGGGTTGATAGATATGCTTTATGGAAGGTCATAAGGGTATATGGTATGAGAGGAAAGCTGCTAGAAGAGTGAAAAGTTTTTGTCAAGGATGTAAGGCATGTGTACGAGTAGGAAGAGAGGAGAGTGATTGGTTCCCAGTGAAGGTCGATCTGCTGCAGGGGTGTGTGATGTCTCCATGGTTGTTTGATTTATTTATGGATGGGATGGTTAGGGAGATAAGTGCTAGAGTATTGGAGAGAAGGGTGAGTATGCAGTCTGTTGGGGATGAGATGGCCTGGGAAGTGAGTCATTTGTTGTTTGCCAATGATACAGCTGTGATGGCTGATTTGAGTGAGAAAGTGCAGGGATATGGTAACTGAGTTTGGAAAAGTGTGTGAAAGGAGAAACTTGAGAGTAAATGGCCACATTCGCTCACACTCAGTCTCTAGCTGTGTAATGCACCGAAACCACAGCTCCCTTTCCACATCCAGATCCCACCGACCTTTCCATGGTTTACCCCAGATGCTTCATATTTTCTGGTTCAGTCCATTGACAGCCTTTCCCCAACTTATGATGGGGTCACATTCTGGTAAATCTATTGTAAATCGAACATGTTGTAAGTCAAAAATATGCTTAATACGGTTATTATACTCGTGATCACATGGCTGATGGAAGTTGCACCTCGCAGCTGCTCCATAGCGAATTGCTAGCCCAGAAAAAGACTACAATTCGAAATACTTTTTCTACTGAATTTGTATCAATATCACACCATTGTTAAGTTGAAAAATTGTAAGTCGAACCATCATAAGAGAGGGGAGACAGGTAATATGTATGTGGAAAGAAACCTGGATCTTCTGACCCTGAGTGAAACGAAGCTCAAGGATAAAGGAAAAGAATGTTTTGGAAATGTCTTAGGAATAAAGTCAGGTGTTACTGAGAGGACAAGAACTAAGGAAGTAGTAGCACTACTCCTGAAGCAGGCATTGCTTGACTGTGTAAAAGAATGTAAGGAAGTAATTTCTGGATTGTGTGGGTGAAAATGAAAGTAGATGGTGAGAGATGTGTGATTATTAGTGTAGATGCACCTGGTCATAAAAAGAAATACCATAAGAGGCAAGTGTTTTGGGAACAAATGAGTGAATGTGTCAGCAGTTTTGATGTGAGTGACAGGGTATTAGAGATGGATGATTTAAACGAGAAGGTGAGTAATGTGATATTGGTATAACAGTGGGTCTGGGATATTTAATGTTAGGAAGAAATGGTGAACAACTTGTAGAGTTATTTGGTGAAAAAGAACTAGTTATTGGGAATATCTGGTTTAACAAGGACATAAACAAGTGTGCATATGTGAGTAGGAGATGGTCTGTGGGCATTATTGGATAAGTAAATGTGCTGAGAGGGGCAGCTGGTGGGATGTCTCTTGGAGGCGAGGATGAGATTATCTAGAGAATTTTGGAAAAGAAGAAACAATGTTGGTAAGAAGATAATGGTAAGTGAGCTTGGAAGAGAGACTTGTATAATGAAATACTTAGAGAGAATCATTGTAGAATAGCAAAGGGTGAGAGTAAATGAAGCAAAGGGAGTGGTTGAGGAATGGGAGGTATTTAGGGAAGCAGTGCTGGCATGTGTGAGAGATGCATGTGTCATTCGAAAGGTGAGAGGTGGAGGCAATTAGGAAGGATAGTGAGTGGTGGAATGAAGAAGTAAAGTTGCAAGTGAAAAAGAAAAGAGGGGCATTTGGGTGATACTTACAGGGAAGGAGTGTAAATGATTGGGATATGTATGAAGAGGGAGAGTGAGAAAGAGAGAAGGTGGCAGGAGGTCAAGAGAAAGGTGGAGGGGTTAAAAAAGATGGCAAATGAGAGTTAGGATAAGTATTAGTAAGTTTTAGGGATAATAAGATGTTATGGAAGAAAGTAAATGATTTTCAAAAAACAAGAGAACAAATAGGAACATCTGTGAAGGGGGCAAAAGGGGAAATGGTGATGGGTAGTAATGAAGTAGGGAGGAGATGGAGTGAGTATTTTGAATAACTGGTGAATATGTTTGATGATAGAGTGGCAGATGTAGGGTGTTTTCATTGCAAAGAGTGAGAGTCACAGAGAGTGGTTTCATGAAAAGGGAAGATGTGGTGAAAGCCTTATGTAAGATGAAATGTGGCAAGGTAGCTGGAGTGGATTGTATTGCAGTTCACATTTTTAGGTCTGGAGAAAGCATAGGGTTGATAGAGATGCCATGTGGAAGGTTTTAAGAATATATGATGTGGGTTGAAAGCTGATAGAAGCAGTGAGAAGCTTTTATTAAGGGTGTAAGGAATGTGTATGAGAAGAAAGGGAGGAGAGAGAATGGTTCCAAGTGAAGGTTGGTCTGTCGCAGGGGTGTGTGATGTCACCATGGTTGTTCAGTTTGTTTATGGATAGGGTGGTGAGGAAGGTAAATGTGAGAGTTTTGGAGAAAGGGTTGAGTATGCAGCTTATGAGGGATGAGAGGGTGTGGGAAATAAGTCTATTGTTGTTTGCTGATGATAAAGCACTGGTGGCAGATTTGAGTGACAAACTGCAGAAGTTTGTGACTGAGTTTGGAAGATTGTATGAAAAAAAGTTAACAGTAAATGTGAATAAAGGCAAAGTTTTAGGAATATCAGTATTAGAGGATGATTCTGAAGGAGAAAATTTGGAGGAAGTGAAGTGTTTTGGATACCTAGGAGTGAACATGGCAGTGAATGGAGCCATGGAAGTGGAAGTGAGTCATAGGATGGGTGAGGGAATGAATTTCTTGGAGCACTGAAGAATGTGAGGAAAGAGAGTGTCATCTGGGAGGGCAAAAATGGGCATGTTTGAAGGAATGATACTCCCAAGAGTGGTATAAGGATGTGACATAGGTAATAGATAGGGTTGTATGGAGGAAGGTGGATATGTTGGAAATGAAATATCTGAGGACAACAAGTGATGTGAAATTGTTCAATTTAGTATGTGGGAAAAAGGTAAGAGAGATATATGGTAATAAAAAGTGTGTATGAGAAACCTGAAGAGGGTATGCTTAAATGGTTCAGATATATGGAGAAAATAAGTGGGGAAAGGTTGCCAGATTAGATATATGTATCAGAAGTGTATGGAAGAAGAATGGGAAGACTAAATTGAAGATGGAAGGCTGGGGTGAAAAAAATTCTAGGCAAAAAGGGCTTGAACATGCATGGGATATACTGAACTTGAATGATGTAGTGTACTGGAGTCAGTGTGCTGTCAGTGGACTGAACCAGGGCATAAGAAATGTCTGGGATAAACCATGGGAAGGTCTTTAGGGCCTTCTCATGGATATAGAGCTGTGGTTTCTCTGCATTGCACAAGACAGCTCGAGAATGGATGTAAGTGAATTCGTCTGTGCCTGTTGTTACTTCGCTAATGCAGGAAACAGTAATCAGGTATGAAAGAAGAAAAGAATATATACATGTCTAATGCTTGGAGCAGATTTGAGCTGTTCCAGGCCATCATTCCAGATCATGGGTCACATACCCAGACATCTTACACTGTCACACGCACTTTATCACAAGTGAAAGATGATCACCCATTCATCATCTCTCAACTAATGATGTAAGCCAGTGACATCAACCATAACCCTGGATTACCAGTGCACTTCTTCCCACAGTGTCAAATGCTTATCACCATAAAGCACTACTCCATCAGATGCTTCAACTGCACTCATTGGTATCACCTCTGCAGCACATCACTGTCACCTATCAGCAGCTAGTGGTTGCTGCATTTCCAATACAGCAACCCCCAAAACCCCATCTCAAACCCCCTCAGCTTGAGCAGAAACACCCAACAAACAAAATTGCTGAAAGCACACTCCCACTCCAGAAACAAACCATTCTGCTCCATAGAAGCCTTGTGACAAACTTAAGATATTGCAACTCAACACCAATGGTTTCAAAAACAAACTCACAGAAATACTTAAGCCAGCTCAGAGAACACAGCATCCACATAAACTCATCCAAGAAACCAGACTCACACCCAGATCTTCTGTTCTACCTGTATACAACTACATGACTTAAAGCCATAACAGACAACAAGGACAAGGACTCATAACACACATCTGTTGTATCATCCCTTCCTCCAACACCATTAACTTCACCCTGAAAATACAACCCATGAAAATAAAACTTCACAGTACCAACTATAACATGATCATCATTTACATGCCACCACCCCCCCTCCCCATGCCTCCAGATATACTTCCCAACTGCTGAACCTCATCAGCCTACCCAACAACTATCTCTGTGGAGATTTCAGTGCCTACCACTCTGCTTGGCTTTACACTAACACCCATGGCCCTTGGTGTGAGCTACTCATAAACTAACTGCAACCTCTCAGTATCCTCAACCTACCCAAATAGCCTACTGTACTCCCAGGCTGCCACCCCTAGTGACATTCTGCTCACTAGCACTACACACAAGACCAGATCACACTTCACTTAGCCCACACAGTCAATACAACCACCAAAACACGTACACAAACTACAGGGAATTCAGTACGCAGAAACAAGGCCCCAAAACTTCAGTTTGGATGATTTTTCATCACAAGATCATGCAGTCTCACACTTCTCAAACATCTTCAGCCAACTCAGCAGAAAGCACTTACCACGAAGACACAGAAAGAAATACAAGTTAAATTTCTCCCCATAAGTTACACACCTCACAGCAAAGGAACCATCTCATATACAACCACTTTCCATTAACAAATATCAAAGGAGAAATCCAAACACTGAACAACATTACCTTTAAACTATTCACTAAAAGACAGACTGAAAATCGGCACTCCTTCCTGAACACAGTCGAATACGAGTTTCACAGCATTCAGCTCTGGCAAACATTAAAGAAAATCCACTCTTATCACACCAGTACCCCATCCATGAATTACTCGTGATCCATTCCCGTGAAATCCCTTCTCCCAGGTAACACACAAACATACTTATGAGACACTGCTAAAAAAAATCAGCACAAACCAACCTCACCCCTAATCAGGAAAGTGTCATGAAAAATTTATGCTAAATCCATCCAGGAAAGTCTCTAAAAACCTATGCCAAATCTATCTAGTAACATCTGCCCACTGAACTTTCCCTCCCACTGATACAAGCAATACAGATAAAAGTTAAGACCTTGAATAACTCTCCTTGAACAGAGCCTAACAATACACTTTCATAAAAAATGCTATGGCCCACTTACAGATACCTTCAGCTGCTCCTGTCTACACAAAAGAGTCCATAACATCTGGAAACCTGCTAGCATAATACTAATCCTAAAACCCTCCAAACCACTCAAGTCCCCCTATTTCTGCTGCCCTATATCACCTCTTTCCTTAGTATCCAAGCTTTGGAAAAAATTATCCACAATAGAATCAAACCAAAATTCCACTCTAACCCACACAGCATGGCATCAGACCCAGGCACTACCACCACACTGAGATCACATGACATATCCTAGATGGATTCAGCCAACACCTCCCCCTTGCACAGTGCTAGTGGCAATAGACATTAACAAAAAATTTGACTTTGTCCTACAACACATCTTCATGCAAAAAAATGCTTTACACTACCCTCCACATCAGTGACTGAAAGTAGTTTGCCAATCTCATAGCTGGCTGCTATGCTGGAGGCAGTCAGCTTCACCTCTGAAACACTAATCCTCTATGATGGAGTTCCGTAAGGAGCAGGTGTTTCTCAAACTCTTGTCAGTCACTTCCTATATGATCTCTTATTATCTTATGCAAACCTCAACGTGAAGTTCCTTTTGTATGCACATAACCTCACAATCACATTACAGCACCATAACACCACAATAGCATCAAATATGCAGCAAAACATTACACATCTAAAACAATGGCTAACCCAAAACAGAATATCTGTATCTCCACAGAAGTCTTTATCACCCTTTTGACCCCACACAGACATGAGTCCAGCTCATACCCACTAGTTACCTTAAATGGACAGTCATTCACACTGAACGAAACACCTGCCATTCTGGGTGTCATGTACAACACACCTTGGACATTCACTTCCCATGTTGATAACATAAACACAAAAAACATACAAAATAAGTGCTCTCAGTATACTAACTGTTACCAGATTTGGACAAGAAAAAGAATCCTTCATCATGTTATGCAAACAATTCATCGACTGTATTTAAAACCATGCCTCCCCTGCCTAGGCTTCCACCCTTTCAAAATCAAATATAACATCCTTAGTGCCTTTTCCTTTGAATAAAGGAACTATGATAGCTTTCACCCAATCCTCAGACACAACCTTCTTTTTCCATGCTAAAAAACATATCAGATACATCCACTCTTATCACCCTTTCTCCTCAGCATTTTAGGCATAATCTCATCCACTCCAGGTGCCTTTCCTTGCTTCAGCCTCATTATTGCCCTTCTTACCTCTTTTTTGGTGTAGGTTCTTGCAGTTGTATCCTCCTTCCATTCTCCATACCCATGCATGTAACGACTGCTGCCTCCCCATCTCCCACATTCATCATTTCTTCAAAATACTCTTTCCATCTTCCTTTCACTTCCTCCTTTTGATTCAGCAACTCCCCTTCCTTACTTCTCACATTAACATTTCTACTCTTGCATCCACCTCTTTCCAGTGTAATTTCTTATTATCCTGAAACTTTTCACTTAGCTTTCTTCTAAAATCAGTGCTCTTTCTTTGCTTTCCTGTATCAGCTTTTAACATTCTGCATACATGTTGTATAGTATTCCCTCCTTTGCTAAACTTCCACTTGTACATTCCTATCTAGCAATCTACCATATGCCTTTTTTTTCTCTTCCACAGCATTTCTAAGCTCATCTGTCCACCATGCATTCCCCTTTTTATTCCTATATCACATGATCACGTATCCAACTTCTAATTCTACAACCTTTAATAGTATTTCTCTAAACATTTTTAACATCTTATTCACACTTCCCTACATTCACCCCACTTCCATCTAAACTTTCAGTTTCCTTCCTTTCGTACTCCTCCCTGCATTTTTTGTGATTCATCCTCTCACTTGCAAACACTTTTATTTCTCCATTCTTCCTTACACCATGCCTCCAGTTCTCCTTGATCCTCATCCCCACAGGAACCACGAAATAGTCAGTCTCCAAAGAATCCTCTCACAACTTTAATGTCTAGCAGAGCCTTTCTCAATCTTTCATCCACTGCCACATAGTCAGTCAAAGCCTTTTGCTCTTCTCTTCCATCATTCCTCATCTGTTTATATCTGTGGATCATATTGTACTGAAAAAAGTTGTTTGCAAGGAATAAACCCCATTCAGCACAAATATCCACATGATAACTTCCATTTTCATTTACTCCAGGTACTCGCCTTTTACCGACTGTCTCACCATTTTCGTCACATCCCACTTTTACATTCATATCACCCAATACAACCACTTTTCTCTCATTCTCAAAATCGTTTATACAGTCATTCAGATTTCTCCAGAAAAGCTTAATTTCATGCTTACTACATATAGTCTCCACACTATTCTTTATCCATCCCTTCCATGCTCCATAAAACCCTCTCATACTCTTGGTGATATCAGAATTGCACACCCTTCTTTTCCTCTTCCCCAAAAATTTTCCCTCATTCCCATCCATACCACACCTTCCATGCCCTCTCATAACTTGCATTCATCATTTCCATTTTCACTTCACACACCCTACTGAGGATATGGGTTTCCCCAGTACCTATCACATCCAAGCTACAACTTTTAAATCTCTCCACCAGTCATCCCATTCACCTTCATTGCCATCACCCTCAATCGCTCATCTATTTTGATCCTTGGCATAACTGGTAAACTCCAGTGTCGCTTACCTCAGAGAGCAAAAATGATTATGTTTGATGGAATAGTAGTTCCAGCAATATTGTGTGGCCTATAGATAGGGTTGTGGGGAGGAGGGTGGATGTGTTGGAAATAGAATGTTTGATGACAATATGCGGTACAAGGTGGTTTGATTTAGTAAGTAATGAGAGAGTAAGATAGAAGTCTGGAAATGAAAAGAGTTTGGTAGAGAGAGAAGAAGCGGGTGTGTTGAAATGGTTTGGACATATGGAGAGAATGAGTAAAGTTAGGTTAATAAAGAAGATATATGTGTCAGAAGTGGAGGGAACAAGGAGAAGCGGGAGACCAAATTGGAGGAGGAAGGATAGAGCAAAAAATACTTTGAGCGATCAGGGCCTGAACATGCAGGCGGGTGAGAGGCTTGCAAGGAATTGAGTGAATTGGAGCGATTTGATATGCCGGGATCAGTGTGCTGTCCATGGTTTACCCCAGACATTGCACTTGCCCTGGGTCAGTCCATTGACAACACCTTGACCCCAGTTTACCACATTGTTCCAGTTCATAGGGTTTGCAGTCTCATCAAAAAATTTATCATTCCAAAGGGTCTGCATTTCCCTGCTGCTGGAAGTAACACAGCCGTGGGCTGCAGGACCCTCTAGAAAAAGCTCCAGCATAATTCCAGAACTTCTTCATAAACATTTTTCTGAGAGTATTTATACATAATGAAATATACAAAAAATATTATCATACTCAATGACCATGACACATAAAAGTGCACAATTTTCATAATGAATATACAAAGAAAAGAAAAGGGATTCTGATCCATGGGATGGAAAATGTCTGTCTTATTGCAGCATCATTCTACTGTGCAATCTTAGCAAATGTTATGCTCAAAACTGCTGGAAGTGAGGAGCTCAATGATTGGCTGAAGGCTGGCCTGAAATGAGCATGCTGCTGCAATTAAGATTGAATTGCTAGGAAGGGTAAAGGAGGTTAGTGTTTCCTCACCAAAATTATTGAGCATTAAAAGATCCTTACCCTGATTTTCCAAAGATCATCTTGGAAAATCTCCCATGCTCATGGAACAGATCAGAGAGAAACACATTTTACGTACACAAATCTGATTTTGTATTATGCAAGCATTTGTATTTCTAAAGAGGTGAATTTGTGTATCAGCTAGTGGGTAAAGTCACTGAAATGATGCAAGATATGCACAAGGATTAGTAGATAAGCTAATTGATGAAGTGCAGCAGTGATATGGACATGTAAAAAATAAGGATGTGGAAGGACTTACTAAAAAGAAATGTGACGGTAAATGAATGGTTATAAGTTCACCGGATTAAAAGTAAGTTACATCACAAGATTTTGCTCCCTTTTGCTTGATTAACTCCCTTATTATTTTTCATAGGAATCTGGGACACCTGAAAAATGGCGAGTGGAAAACAGTTGGGGAGAAGACCGAGGAGAGAAGGGATACCTCATCATGACTTCGGATTGGTTCCGTGAATTTGTATTTGAAATCGTAGTGGACAAGAAATATGTCCCAGAAGAAGTGCTATCAGTATTCAGTCAGGAGCCTGTGGTACTACCTGCATGGGACCCTATGGGGGCTCTAGCCTATAAAGTTACCCCACATTTCCAGCTTTAATTTTTTTTTCATGTTAAACTAATTTTTCTGCAGTGTTAAATGTATTAGGGGATAATAGCAAAGCCTCATGATTAACTCTGCAGGCATCTTACTTTTATATATATGAATACAGTTAGTGAGTCACAGAATATCAGGACAAGTCCATATCTTTATGAAGACTACAGATGTAGAAGAGTAGCATCGGTGACTGACTCCTACAAAGAAACTAACAAACAGATTAGTGTATTGTTTTAATGTTAATCATAAAATTAATTTCTTAATGTTATTTTTTTACAGAGAGTCTTTTAATAAGTAGTATATTAATTTCATTTTAGTAGCAGATACTTCAACTAAGTCACTCTCTATATATCATCTCAGTATAACAAAACATTCTTGTTATTTTGAACTGAGGTTCTGCTCAAGAACACTTACAAAATACCATGTTTACAGTAAAGGTGTCAAACACCAGGTAAACTTGGCATATACCTCAAGATTCTTAGGACATCAAAGCATTTAACCTCAAAAGGACCATAATCCATTGTATGTACTATTTCAGGCAGTCTAAGTATGGTTTGTATTTTTTGGCTAAGGTTTAATAAACCTTGTCACTTTAAAGTAATCAGGAATGGTATAATTCACTTCTTATTAAGTTGCTAATTTTTTGTCAGGAAATGGATTGTTACAGTTAAAGTTCACCTGTACTGATTTTTCCGTTCTGTATTAAGATGTTCTGGAATGAAAAATTAGAAATTAATTCAAGTCTGTATTCCAATGTACTTTTAGAATATGATTTACTTATGGAAGCAAAATTATGCTGTGAAAAAAATGGTTGGGAGAGTGAGAGTGTGTTTGTGTGATTACCTCTTTGTGATAACTTATTTGTGCAATACAGGAAGTATATTACTCCTGGAGCCCCCACCTCTTAAAATTTCTGTATCATATAATTTTGTAAACATTTTAGTAATTGTTTTGCATTCCCTATTTCTTAAACAGTTTCATTCACTCACCACCTTATTTAGAGGGATCTAGAGTTTTTTGCATTAATTTTTTACACTTATTTTATTCATTCACTCATTTCTTACCACTGTAGAGAAATTTCTTCACAAATTTCTAAACTCATATTTTTGGGCTTAGTTTCTGGGTATGCCTTAAAGTTGTTACATTTATATTTACATTAAAGACTGATTGATGCTTACCATATCAGGCTAATAAAGAATCTTTTAAGATTGTATCATGTCTCATCTGTTCCTTCTTTCCCCTGTTATTCTCTCACTGCAACTTTTTTCGCATACAGTTTGTTACCTTCTGTCGGATCTTCTCCAGAAAATCAATATCTTTCTTTAGGTATTGACCAAACTGGTGATGTGCCATTAGATTTGGGTCTAAAGTATCTTGTACATATTTTTTTATTTTTTTTTTTTGTCTGTGTACCTGAAAGCACCATTAATCAAGAGATAATTCATCTTCTTGACAGTTTTCCTGATGTAGTGTACCTGTGATAGGCTGGGTATCATGCCAACTTGTAAGAACCTTTCTTACAGAGAACTTTTTAATTTGTCTCCTGCATAGTAACAGTCATACATAGGCCTCCTATCACCTTATTCATCACAATTCATTTAATCAGGTTCGATTTCATCAACCATGTATATGATCAAAGGTGAAACTAAAGTCTTTTATAGTTTACAAGTATCCTCTACCCCCATACTTTTCTTATGTATTGACCATCATCCATAGGCATTGAGGTATGATAGAAGTCTGCATAGAGAATCATTGACAGAGATCAGGAATATCAGTATCTCCTTGATCAAGCCCCACAGGACTCTGCTGCTTATACTAACCCTTTTTGAGAAGGGACCTTCAGCAAAGGAGAACTTTTGTTTGCCTAGGAATCAGATATTTTTAACCAGTCTGTTATGTAGAAGTGTTAAATAGCTTCTTGAAGTCCAAAAACACATAATCAACCCATTTTTTCTTTTAATGATAATGCTTACTTTCTTTCAGAAATCTAGGAAATTTATTTTACAAGACTTTTTCTTTTTGAACCCATTCAGCCTCACAATTAGATATTTCCTATGCATGTTGTCATCATTTTGTCTTTTAATATTCTTATCCACCATTCAACAGACTAAGCTTTCACAGATACCAGTCTGTAGTTATGTCCATTATACCCATTTCTTTTCTTGAAATACAGGAGAAAGAATGATTCCCATGTATCCTTGCTTGTCATAGAAGGTGACTGAATTGGGTGGGAGTGGAGGGCTGGAAGCCCTCCTCTCCTTGTCATTCTAATTTCTAAAAGCTAGAGCAGATGAAGGAGCCAAGCAAGGAAAGCTCATGCTCCTTGAAGGCTCAGGCTTGGATGTCTGAACGTTTGTGGATGTAACCAACATGAGAAGGGAGAGATATGTTGGGTGTTTGAGAAGAGGACATGGATGTTTTAGGTCTGAGCAAAATAAGCTAAAAGGGAGAGGGAAACAATGGAATTAGTGTGAGGGTGAGATTTAAGGGGGAATTGTGGGTGTGTGTGAAAGAGCACATAGAAGTGAGCTGCAGACTGATATGGGAAGATAAGAAGTGGATTACAAGAGGTGGGTGATAATTAATGCCATGCACCTGGAGATGAGGGCTAAAAAAGTAGGTGTTTTAGGAGGAGCTTAGTGAGTGTGTCAGTGGTTTTGATTTAAGGGATCAAGTGTTAGTGATGGATGATTTGAGTGCAAGAGTGGGTGATGTGGCAGTTGACAGTATAATTAGGTGGCATGAGGTATGTGGTGTTGTGATAAGAAGAGTAAACAGCATATTGAGGTTTGTGCTGAAAAAAGGCTGATGATTGGGAATACCTGGTTTAATAAGAGGGACATACATAATTATGTATACATGGGTGAGTTATAAAGATGAAAAGGGGGGCATTACTGGACTATATACTAATAGACAGTAGTGCAAAGGAGAGACTCTTAGATTTCAATATGTTGAAAGGAGCAGTTGGTGGGATGTCTGATTATTACACAATGGAAGCTTAGGAAAAGAGTAAATGATACAGGTGGGAAGAGGGTTGTGAAAGCGAGTGAGCTTGGAAAAGAGGCTCTTGAGAAGAGATACTAGGAAAAATAGAATGCCTTTTGGCAAAATTGAATGAAGCTAGGAGATTCAGTGATGAGTGGTTGTTCAGTGAAGCACATGTGTGAGAGAGGTGTTTGGTATGCAGAAAGTGAGAGGTGGACAGGTGGGAAAAGGTAATGAGTGGTGGGATGAAGTTAAGTTACTTCTGCAAGAGAAAAGAGAGATTTATTGGCATTATTTGCAGGGAAGGAGTCCAAGTTACTGGGACATGTACAAGAAAAAGCAGCAGAAGATCAAAGGCAGGGTTAGCACATAGCACTCATCACAGGAATATTTAGTTACGAAGAATGAATTGTGAAAGTTAAGGCAAAGGGGATAAGAGTGAGTGCTCAAATTACAGAGGTATAAGTTTGTTGAGTATTCCTGGTAAATTATATGGGAGGGTATTGATTGAGAGGGTGAAGGCATGTACAGAGCATCAGATTGGGGAAGAGCAGTGTGGTTTCAGAAGTGGTAGAGGATGTGTGGATCAGGTGTTTGCTTTGAAGAATGTATGTGAGAAATACTTAGAAAAGCAAATGGATTTGTATGTAGCATTTATGGATCTGGAGAAGGCATATGATAGAGTTGATAGAGATGCTCTGTGGAAGGTATTAAGAATATATGGTGTGGGAGGAAAGTTGTTAGAAGCAGTGAAAAGTTTTTATCGAGGATGTAAGGCATGTGTACGTGTAGGAAGAGAGGAAAGTGATTGGTTCTCAGTGAATGTAGGTTTGCGGCAGGGGTGTGTGATGTCTCCATGGTTGTTTAATTTGTTTATGGATGGGGTTGTTAGGGAGGTAAATGCAAGAGTTTTGGAAAGAGGGGCAAGTATGAAGTCTGTTGGGGATGAGAGAGCCTGGGAAGTGAGTCAGTTGTTGTTCGCTGATGATACAGCGCTGGTGGCTGATTCATGTGAGAAACTGCAGAAGCTGGTGACTGAGTTTGGAAAAGTGTGTGGAAGAAGAAAGTTAAGAGTAAATGTGAATAAGAGCAAGGTTATTAGGTACAGTAGGGTTGAGGGTCAAGTCAATTGGGAGGTGAGTTTGAATGGAGAAAAACTGGAGGAAGTGAAGTGTTTTAGATATCTGGGAGTGGATCTGGCAGCGGATGGAACCATGGAAGCGGAAGTGGATCATAGGGTGGGGGAGGGGGCGAAAATCCTGGGGGCCTTGAAGAATGTGTGGAAGTCGAGAACATTATCTCGGAAAGCAAAAATGGGTATGTTTGAAGGAATAGTGGTTCCAACAATGTTGTATGGTTGCGAGGCGTGGGCTATGGATAGAGTTGTGCGCAGGAGGATGGATGTGCTGGAAATGAGATGTTTGAGGACAATGTGTGGTGTGAGGTGGTTTGATCGAGTGAGTAACGTAAGGGTAAGAGAGATGTGTGGTAATAAAAAGAGCGTGGTTGAGAGAGCAGAAGAGGGTGTTTTGAAGTGGTTTGGGCACATGGAGAGGATGAGTGAGGAGAGATTGACCAAGAAGATATATGTGTCGGAGGTGGAGGGAACAAGGAGAAGAGGGAGACCAAATTGGAGGTGGAAGGATGGAGTGAAAAGGATTTTGTGTGATCGGGGCCTGAACATGCAGGAGGGTGAAAGGAGGGCAAGGAATAGAGTGAATTGGAGCGATGTGGTATACCGGGGTTGACGTGCTGTCAGTGGATTGAATCGGGGCATGTGAAGCGTCTGGGGTAAACCATGGAAAGCTGTGTAGGTATGTATATTTGCGTGTGTGGACGTATGTATATACATGTGTATGGGGGGGGGGTTGGGCCATTTCTTTCGTCTGTTTCCTTGCGCTACCTCGCAAACGCGGGAGACAGCGACAAAGTATAATAAAAAAAAATATAATAAGTGTTGTCAAGTTTTGTGTGTGACAGGGAGAAATATATTGTATGTTTAGACTGATGATATGGTGCTGGTGTCAGATTTCAGAGAGAAACTGTAGAAGCAAAGCTCTGAGTTTGAAAGAGTATGTGAAAGGAGAATGTTGAGAGTAAATACCAGTAAAAGCAAGGTTATTGTGTATAGTAGCAAAGAGGGGCAAGTTATTTGGAGTGATAGTTTGAATGGAGAGAACATGAGGAAGTGGTGTCTTAGATAGTGTCCAGAAACCTTCTCCTCTTCCTCATACATTTTCAAAGGTGACATCAAACTTACATTTTATAGCAGTAAAACCTGTTATCTACAATTTGAGATATTGAAATGTTCATACCAATTTTATGCTTTTCATTTATAGTTCTAATCTTCCAATTTCCCAAAAATTTTGAAAAATTGAAAAAAAAAATTGTAATAATATTTTAAATTGTGTGCACACCACACTGCAGCAATTAGTGTATGCACCACTTGGTGTTTTTTAGCACCGGTGATTGCTTACAGTCTCCCAAATGTTTTACGGCATGGTTTTTTGTGCTGGCATTGCACATTTTTGTGCATCTTGTGCACCCTTTATGGACAGTGGTCCCTTTCAGTGATCATCAGCACTTGCCTGACAGCTCCTCCAAGCCATCTGCATCTTGCATGAAGCACAAAAGACTTAGTTGTGCAAGAGGCTGACTAAGGGTAAGTCCAAGGTGGCACTTATCCAGGACTTCTCTGTCAGCATGATGACTACTTATGACACCACCAAGCAGTAAAAGAAGATCAAGGCACTTATTAGTGCTTATTTGCATGCAGATATTAGTATTTCTTCCATAACAAAATATTTACAGGTAAAATATTTTAAAACCTCTGTGAGGATTGGCGGGTGAATTAAGCATGAGTCCTCAGTGGAGCATGGCTTGTTCCTGCCAGTGGGTTAGTTTTGCAGTTACCATTAATATGTATGGATCTGTACTACTTTTGTGATTTTGGATATACCTGTTAATATGATTTTCCTATAACCACCAGTTGAATGAATGAGAACCTGTCTGACCTTGGAAATGAAGATAGAAATCTTACAATGTGCTGATGCTGATGAGGAAGAGTCCATAACTTCGGTGAAGGTTGGCAGGTGGAGTAAGCGGGGGTCATGGGTGGAGTGTGCCACATTCCCACCAGTGGGTTAGTCTTGCAGTTACCACCATTATGTGGATCTTTGCTACTATTGTGTTTTAGGTATACTTGCTAATGTGATTTTCTTGCAACCTGCTGTGTTTATGTCTGTTGATATGGCATCCATACATCCAACAATATCTCCTACCCCAGAGCCAGCAATTAGATGGAAGCAAACCTCTCTAACCTTAGAAACGAAGCTAGAAATTGTGTGATGCACAAATGCTTGTGAGGGAGTGTCAGTGCTTGGGAGTTTTTACAGCCTGGGTGAATCTACAGTCTTCAACATAGAAAAGAATACAGAGAAAATTTCAAGTGCCGTGGCTCACTCTACTCCACTGTCTGCCAAGATAACCACTAGGGTTAGAAATCCACTTAATTATCATATACTAACATAATTAAGGAGGATATGTGCTGCTACCCAGGGACCCAACACTCATAATCTTCCCACAACATTATAGAGAAAAGTATCCTGATTTTTGGGGGGTATTTCAATAACATATGATACAGAGACATTCTGCAAGGTTGATATTAATTTTGGATTTTTTTGTACATGGCAAGTAACTATGTGGATGAAATATGAAATGAAGAGGTTAAATGTTAACTGCATGTAATGTGTAAATATACCATATACTATAAGAAATATTTGAAGTGAATTTACTAAAGTTTTTGTACTGTTCTCACCCATCATCCTTCCTTGATAAACTCCCTTGATATATTTTAAGAGAAAGTGGTAGAGGTTGATAGGTACATAATAGTAGTATGGTTGGTACCAAGGACAGCTTAGGATGGAGCAACAGGAGAGGCAGAGGTTATGTTATACTTTTTCATCCTCAGTAGAAGCTGGTGTCAGTGTGCATGAAGAGACATCAGCTCTGTGCTTGGTGAAGCATTTGGAGTTGCATGTTCTTGATATTTTCCATGCCTTGAATTCTGTTCAGTAGTTTCAGCAGTCTGTTTTTTATTTTTCAATACAGGTTGTTGTAAATTAATAGAAATAATATAAATAATGTGTTAAATCAAAAGTTTTATCTTGAAAAAAATCTTAAAAATTGTCACTCAGGTAAATCAAGTTGTGTATAGTAAAGCTGATGTTCTTAAGAGATGGACTGAGTGGTTCAAAGAGTTCAAAGACAAAACATTGATAGCTTCCTGTGTTACAGTATTTGATGGTTCATGACTTTCAGCAATGAGGAAGCAGTAAAGCACTTCCCTTGATTTTTAGAAAGTCATATGATCATTGATTTCCAGCAAGGAATTTTTGCTTGTACTCCTTAAGTTTGTGGTGACATGGGATTCTTCATTTGTTACTCTGATTTGGATTTATTCATCACTTTGCTACTGGCATAAAGCAGCTTATTAGATATAGTTAGATTATTTCTATTAGATTTATCCCTGGGGATAGGGGAGAAAGAATACTTCCCATGTATTCCCTGCGTGTCGTAGAAGGCGACTAAAAGGGGAGGGAGCGGGGGGCTGGAAATCCTCCCCTCGTTTTTTTTTTTAATTTTCCAAAAGAAGGAACAGAGAAGGGGGCCAGGTGAGGATGTTCCCTCAGAGGCCCAGTCCTCTGTTCTTAACGCTACCTTGCTGATGTGGGAAATGGCGAATAGTTTGAAAAAAAAAAAAAATTTCTATTAGATGTGTTTATCGGTAATTTAACACATCTCTTGTTTTGCACTTTGTGTTGTTATTTGATAGGTAACAAGCTTTTGTTTTACTCCATACACATATGTTAAGTTATTCTTGAGTTCTGTTTGCTATTTAGTTTTGCTTTGTGTTACATTTTGTAACAAGTCTAAATCACAAACATTATTCTCTCTTTGATAAGTTTTATCTTCCAAAATGAATGGTCTTCAGAAATTACCGTTAACTGGTACATTATATTGTAAATTGCATTCATGTGTGATACCTATATATCACTTTTATAAGGATTTTTATGGTAGTTGTAGCATTTCATACCTAAATGCTACCAGAATTGTGTAATTTGCAACTTATAGGAATTTAGATGCAAAGCCATTTCCAAACTCACAAAGAAAGTTATGATGTGGTGAACTTTCAATGAAATAATTATAAATGATCTTCAAAGCACTGTCGTACTGAAAAGTGAATATAGATACTGAATATATGATTCTTCAAAGTTGAAAATGTAATAAATGCTAAAGTTGCATATATGTAACTGAACTGAAAATTTTTGTTTCTTAAAATGTATTAAACAGTGTATTTAGTGTACTTATATGGAAAGGAAAAGCATCTGTGATGGACTACATGGAAAGACAGTACATGGCTCTTATTCACTTGAACTGCTGTTATCATCATAGTTGATTTTTTTTTCATACATGCTCTCCATTTCCCACGAGAGCAAGGTAGTGTCACAGACAGATGACATAGCATTTAGAGGGAGAATTCCTCACTTGGTTCCTTCTTTTGGAATGTAATGCAGGAAGAGAAGACGTTCAGCCACCCACTCCCACCCCTCTTAGTCACCTTTTACAACATGGGCAGTATTCTTTCTCCGTATGGTGAATAAATCAGTTCTGTCTGTAAATATAGAGATGTGTACAGGAGTCATGTGAAATACATTTAATACACATAAAATAGATTTGCCATTATAAAATATCATCCTTTTTACATCCATTCAGTTTAGAACCTCAATCAGTAGCAATAATCCCCGCCTCTATTACTTTTATCAGTGGGGGTGGGGTGAGGATTTTGTTGATTGTGCAATGAAGACATGACCAATTCCTTAATATAGTCCTTGGATGTAGGATAAAGAAATTAATGTAAGTGGCAAGGATATTTTCTTTCATCTAAATTTTGTTTGGAGGAATAAAGAAAAGAAATCTCACTCTTGACTCCTCTTATAATTGAAGTTAATTGTAAGGCAGTGATGGTTGATGGTAGTCATAATATCTGAAGAAGATTGGATCATTTTCCAGAGATCAAAGAATAACTGAAGATGAGTATTGAAGAGCAGCCATCAAAGGAATTCAACTCCAGGCTTTCAAAGAAGCTGTCACTCCATTCTTCATTTGTTTCCTCCCCTTTTCAATGTGTCTTCCATTTCTGATATTTTACTCTCTTAGTCATCCTTTTTTCACTCACCCTCTCCTTATGTCCAAACCATTTCAGTATACCCTCTTCATCTCTCATACTTACTACTACACCTTTGTCTTACCATTACCAGTATTTTTTATACAAGATATATTGTAAAAAAGTACATGAATTTGCATTATGCACAATTTCTTGACCCCAAGAACTATATTACAAAATCTTGCTTTTACCTAAAATATGAATGGAGAGTTGTGTCATGTTATATATGACATATAATCAGAGTCTTTGTTATTGAATGCATTTTGTGCCTCATCATCTCAACTATAATTAGTCTTTGTTATTTAATGCATTTTGTGACTCAACATCTCAACATAAAGCACACAAGTTAGTAATATTATTCATCCCTAATTTGAATTCTAAGAAGCTTCTGTATAATGCTATTATGTTTTTCTGATTTGTTTGTCTCTGCTACTTTATGGTTCAAGGAGAATAATCAGAAAGGAAAACAGAATAATTACAAAGGAAAGGTTTATTCAGCATTCAAATTTATCATTTTTCATAAAATTGTATTTTAACTCTCCCCTGATGTGTATTGATTTTCTGCCATGCATCATTTTGAAAACTTTTGGGATCCATTAAGTCTATATATAATCTTCCATCAAGGTGATCCATCTCATGTTGTATAATTCTCGCTATCCATCCTTTGCTTTCTAATTCTAAGGGTTCTCCTCTCTTGTCCAATCCTGCAAGAAAATTTAAGTATATCAGGGCATGCCAACAGAGAAAACATAATTCATAATCTTTATGTGTATAAAAAGCATCACTGACAGAGAGGATTCTTTCTAATTTTCATTACATCTATGAATTAACAATGTAAATTATATGGGAGGGTGAAGGCATGTACAGAGCATCAGATTGGGGAAGAGCAGTGTGGTTTCAGAAGTGGTAGAGGATGTGTGGATCAGGTGTTTGCTTTGAAGAATGTATGTGAGAAATACTTAGAAAAGCAAATGGATTTGTATATAGCATTTATGGATCTGGAGAAGGCATATGATAGAGTTGGTAGAGATGCTCTGTGGAAGGTATTAAGAATATATGGTGTGGGAGGAAAGTTGTTAGAAGCAGTGAAAAGTTTTTATCGAGGATGTAAGGCATGTGTACGTGTAGGAAGAGAGGAAAGTGATTGGTTCTCAGTGAATGTAGGTTTGCGGCAGGGGTGTGTGATGTCTCCATGGTTGTTTAATTTGTTTATGGATGGGGTTGTTAGGGAGGTAAATGCAAGAGTTTTGGAAAGAGGGGCAAGTATGAAGTCTGTTGGGGATGAGAGAGCCTGGGAAGTGAGTCAGTTGTTGTTCGCTGATGATACAGCGCTGGTGGCTGATTCATGTGAGAAACTGCAGAAGCTGGTGACTGAGTTTGGTAAAGTGTGTGGAAGAAGAAAGTTAAGAGTAAATGTGAATAAGAGCAAGGTTATTAGGTACAGTAGGGTTGAGGGTCAAGTCAATTGGGAGGTGAGTTTGAATGGAGAAAAACTGGAGGAAGTGAAGTGTTTTAGATATCTGGGAGTGGATCTGGCAGCGGATGGAACCATGGAAGCGGAAGTGGATCATAGGGTGGGGGAGGGGGCGAAAATCCTGGGGGCCTTGAAGAATGTGTGGAAGTCGAGAACATTATCTCGGAAAGCAAAAATGGGTATGTTTGAAGGAATAGTGGTTCCAACAATGTTGTATGGTTGCGAGGCATGGGCTATGGATAGAGTTGTGCGCAGGAGGATGGATGTGCTGGAAATGAGATGTTTGAGGACAATGTGTGGTGTGAGGTGGTTTGATCGAGTGAGTAACGTAAGGGTAAGAGAGATGTGTGGAAATAAAAAGAGCGTGGTTGAGAGAGCAGAAGAGGGTGTTTTGAAGTGGTTTGGGCACATGGAGAGGATGAGTGAGGAAAGATTGACCAAGAGGATATATGTGTCGGAGGTGGAGGGAGCAAGGAGAAGAGGGAGACCAAATTGGAGGTGGAAAGATGGAGTGAAAAAGATTTTGTGTGATCGGGGCCTGAACATGCAGGAGGGTGAAAGGAGGGCAAGGAATAGAGTGAATTGGAGCGATGTGGTATACCGGGGTTGACGTGCTGTCAGTGGATTGAATCAAGGCATGTGAAGCGTCTGGGGTAAACCATGGAAAGCTGTGTAGGTATGTATATTTGCGTGTGTGGACGTATGTATATACATGTATATGGGGGTGGGGTTGGGCCATTTCTTTCGTCTGTTTCCTTGCGCTACCTCGCAAACGCGGGAGACAGCGACAAAGTATAAAAAAAAAAAAAAAAAAAATCTATGAATTAATTATTAATCTATCTTTAGGCCTTCTGCCATCCGTCAACAGATAACTATTACTCTTCTTGATATATATAAATAACTAGCATGAAGGTATTTATAGTCATATTTATTATACTTAATTGCTGTTTCCCGCATCAGCAAGGTAGTGCCAGGAAACAGACGAAGAATGGCCAATCCACTCATATACACATATTTATATATATACATGAACATCCATACATGCACATATACAAACATATACATATCAACATATACATACATACGAATATAGTGCATATGAACATACACTTCCACATAACATACAAACTTTCAACAGTCAGGATCACACCTGGGACCCTTGCGTGGCAGGCAGGGAGTGTTAAAGCTAGGCTATGATCATAGCCTAGCTGTAGCACTCCCGCCTGCCACACAGAGGTCCTGGGTTCGATCCTGGCTGTTGGAGGTTTGTTTGACATAGATACATATACATACACAGACATATACATATATACACATGTACATATTCATACTTGCTTGCCTTCATCCATTCCTGGCACTACCTTGCCCCTCAGAAAACAGCATCACTACCCCCTGCTTCAGCGAAGTAGTGCTAGGAAAACAGACAAAAAGAGGGCCACATTCCTTTACACTCAGTCTCTAGCTATCATATGTAATGTACCGAACCACAGTTCCCTATCCACATTCTGACCCCACAGACCTTTCCATGGTTTACCCCAAACTTTTCACATGCCCTGCTTCACTCCACTGACAGCACGTCGACCCTGTTATACCACATTGTTCCAATTCACTTTATTCCTTGCACGCCTCACCCTCCTGTATGTTCAGGCCCCAATCGCTCAAAATCTTTTTCATCCCATTCTTCCACCTCCAATTTGGTCTCCAATTTGGTTCTCCTTGTTCCTCCATCTATGACACATATATCCTCTTTGTCAATCTTTCCTAACTCATTCTCTCCATATATCCAGACCATTTCAACACACTCTCTTCTGCTCTCTCAACCACACTCTTTTTATTTCCACACATCTCCCTTACCCTCTCATTACTTAATCAAACTACCTAACACCACATATTGTCCTCAAACATCTTGTTTCCAAAACATCCACCCTCCTCCGTACAACCCTATCTATATAACATTGTTGGAACCACTATTCCTTCAAACATACCCATTTTTGCTCTCTGAGGTAACGTTCCCTCCTTCCACACATTCTTCATCGCTCCCAGAACCTTCAACCCCTCCCCCACCGTATGATGCATTTCTGCTTCCATGGTTCCATTCACTACTTAGTCCACTCTCAGATATCTAAAACACTTCGCTTCCTCCAATTTTTCTCCATTCAAATTTACATCCTGATTAACTTGTCCCTCAACCCTACTGAACCTAATAACCATGCTCTTATTCACATTTACTCTGAACTTTCTCCTTTCACACTTTTCCAAACTCAGTCACCAACTTCTGCAGTTTCTCACTCAAATCAGCCACTAGAGCTGTATCATTGGTGAACAACAACTGACTCACTTCCCAGGCCCTCTCATCCCCAACAGACTGCATACTCGCCCCTCTCTCCAAAACTCTTCCATTTATCTTCCAAACCATCCCATCCATAAACAAATTAATCGACCATAGGGACATCACACACCCCTGCTGCATACCGACATTCACTGGGAACCAATCACTCTCCTCTTTTCCTACTCGTACACATACCATACATCCTTTGTAAAACTTTTCACTGCTTCTAGCAGCTTTCTTCCCACACCATACACTCTTATGACCTTCCACAAAGCATCTCTATTAACTTTATCATATGCCTTCTCCAGATCCATAAATGCTACATACAAATCCATTTGTTTTTTTAAGTATTTTTCACACATTCTTCAAAGCAAACACCTGATCCACACATCCTCTACCACTTTTGAAACCACACTGCTCTTCCCAAATCTGATGCTCTGTACATGCCTTCACCCTCTCATTCAGTACCCTCCCATATAAATTCCCAAAAATACTCAACAAACTTATGCCTCTGTAATTTGAACACTCACCTTTATCCCCTTTGCCTATGTACAATGGCACTATGCATGCATTTTGCCAATCCTCAGGCACTTTACCATGATCCATACATACACTGAATATCCTTACCAACCAATCAACAACACAGTCACCCCCTTTTTTAATAAATTAAAATGCAATACCATCCAAACCCACTGCCTTGCTGGATTTCATCTTCCACAAAGCTTTTACTACCTCTTCTCTCTTAATCAAACCATCCTCCCTGACCCTCTTGCTTCGCATCCCACCCTGACCAAAACACCCTATATCTGCCATCCTATCATCAAACACATTCAACAAACTGTCAAAATGTTCATTCCATCTCCATCTCACTACCTGTTATTACTTCCCCGCTTGCCCTCTTTACCGATGTTCCCATCTGTTCTCTTGTCTTACACACATTATTTACCTCCTTCCAAAACATCTTTTTAGTCTCCCTAAAGTTTAATGATACTCTCACTCCAACTATTGTTTGCCCTCTTTTTCAACCCTTGCACCTTTCTCTTGACCTCCTGCCACTTTTATACATCTCCCAGTCAATTGCACTCCATCCTCGTATCATCCAAATGCCTCTCTTTTCTCTTTTACTAACAACCATACTTCTTCATTCCACCACTCACTACCTTTTCTAATCTGCCCACCTCCCACCTTTCTCATGCCACCATCTTTTGTGCAAGCCATTACTGCTTCCCTAAATGCATCCCATTCCAAGTCCACTCCCCTCACGTCATTTGCTCTCACCTTTTGCCATTTTGCACTCAATCTCTCCTGATACTTCCTCACACAAGTCTCCTTTCCAAGCTCACTTACTCTCACCACTCTCTTCTCCCCAACATTCTCTCTTCTGTTTTGAAAACCCCTACATATTTTCACTTTCACCTCCACAAGATAGTGATCAGCCATCCCTCCAGCTGCCTCTCTCAGCACATAAACATCCAAAAGTCTCATTTAGAAGCCTATCAATTAATATGTAATCCAATAGTGCCCTTTGACCATCTTTCCTACTCACATACATATACTTATGTATATCTCTCTTTTTAAACTAGGTATTCCTAATCACCAGTCCTTTTTCAGCACACAAATCCACAAGCTCTTTATTTCTGTTTACAACACTGAATACCCCATTGACACCAATTATACCCTTAATTACTCGCCTTCGCATTTAAATCAACCATCACTAAAATCCGGTCACATGCATCAAAGCTGCTGACACATTCACTCAGCTGCTCCTAAAACACTTGCCTCTCATGATCTTTCTTCTTATGATCAGGTCCATAAGCACCAATAATCACCCCTTCTCTCTCTCCACCCACTTTCACTTTTTCCCACATCAATTTAGATTTTACTTTCTTACACTCAATCACACACTCCCACAACTCTTGCTTCAGTAGTGCTACTCCTTTCTTAGCTCTTGACCTCTCACCAACCCCTGACTTTACTCCCAAGACTTTCCCAAACCACTCTTCCCCTTTACTCTTGAGCTTCATTTCACCCAGAGCCAGAACATCCAGGTTCCTTTCCTCAAATATACTACCTATCTCTCCTTTCTCCTCATCTTGGTTACATCCACACACGTGCAGACACCCCAATCTGAGCCTTTGAGGAGGATGAGCACTTCCCACGTGATTCCTTTTTCTGTTTCTCCTTTTAGAAATTGAAATACAAGGAGGGGGAGGGTTTCCAGCCCCAAACTCCCACATGAAAGTATGGAACCCTATATGAATATGTTTGCAGATGGAAAAGTCGTGAGGGAAATGAAAAGCAAGGAGGATTGCATCAGCTTGCATGAGGACTAAAACAGACTCCAAAGTTGGTCTCAAAAGCAAAGTAATGAGGATGGAACAAAGCAAAATATGGCCTTGCATGAAATAAGCTTCAGGATTTGGGAGGCAATATCATCCTAACCCATCACCAGAGTTCCACATAAGGTGAATAATTAAAGAGACTAATTGTCTCCTGGCAAATATCAAAATAGCTTTCAAGTATATGGATGAGGAAGCATTTGGCAAGCTATTTATATCCTACAATATAGAATGTACTACTCCGATTTTGTCACCTCGCTTAAAAAGCACAAAGAGCTTTTACAGAATGTCCAGAGGAGGACAACAAAGATGGTACCAGAGTTAGGAGAGCTAAGTTATAAGGAAACGTTGGAGGTTTTAAATTTATCCACCTTGGAAGAAAGAAAAGTGGTGGGTAGCCTGACCACAACCTTAAACTTCTCAAAAGAGATTGATGATGTGCACAGAGAACAGTTCTTCGAGAGGTGTAGGGACAGAGCAACAACAGGATATAATATGAAATTACATAAGAAATGTTTAATAGGATGTAAAGAAATAACTCTATAGTATGAGAGTAGTGGATGAAGGGAAGAGAATGACTGAGGATATGGATAATGAGACAGCATGCAGGAAATCTAAAAGATTGTATGATAGTAGAAAAAATTCAAGTGATGAGGCCCCATGAGTGTAGAGCTCTCTCCCTATACCATCATCAGGTGCACGAATCCTTATTTCAGGCAGTTTTGTGGTCACTGTACATGTAAACTGCCCTAGCTAATCTATTCTCATTCAAATCCAACCAAACCAGCAACAAGGTGCATAACCATTTATACTTTATACATTTAGAGACATGCAGAGCATCCACCAGACCATTGTACTCTATGTCCCTTCTAAAAATGTGACAATTAATATGGTCATTCTACTCTTCACTTTAATTAATCACTAAGCATTTAGATATATGGTCATTCTACTCTTCCACTTAAATTAATCACTAAACATTCATGCCCCTGTCACATCCTTCCAACCAAGAAAAAATCAAGAGAATGGCCACAGATTTCCACTGGAATTGCAAGTTTAGTCAAACTATAACCCAAACTCCCACAGTCACTTGTTTATCACTTATGTGGGTGAGGCCACATTCAAATAATTCATGTTTATGCGTGCTTCTCTTTTAATTTCAATTTTACATTTTTTTGCTGATATAACCTCATATCAGTTTTAAGCAAGATGTGGCTAACTAAATAAAGGTCATACACTAGAATTCACTTCAGGGAAGTTTTTAATTCTTTACTATAAAATACAAATGCTCCTAGACCAAGCTCATTCTCCCATATATTGTTGTTTCTTGTAAGAGATCATTTTCAAAACTGCACTTCATCAAGAATTGACTGAGATCTCTGCTCTTTTAAGATTATCTGCAAGCTATTCTAATTTGTTCTGTGAAAATAAATTTGTTGTAGGAAACTGACTACAAGCAATGTATAAGAAACTTGCTAATGTCGTCATAAATGAAAAACTGATGGTTTTATTTGATTTTCCCATGAGATATGTAAAAGAATGAATCTATCACCTGTTTTCATTTGAATTTCACTTCTGTTGTCCTAAAATTATACAGGATATGCTTCAGTGAGAACTGTGTCAGGTGAGTACCAACATGGTTGGGATAAGATAACCTCAAAAGAATCCCAATTCTAAGACTATGACATCACCAGACTTCTAGATGTAAACCTTGTGATCCTCAATTAAAAGTGCATGTGACAAGCCATGGGTCATTTCCCTTCTTTACTGAGTAAAGCTAATAGTGTTCATATACCAAAACATCAACCTGATGATTTATGACCCATCTCCCTGACTAGCATCTTGTGCAAAACTTCTGAGATGATCCTTAACAGACTACAATATGTTAAACAATACATAGAGCCTGAATGATTTCAAACATGACAAATATTGTTTTTTATTTGGTTGTGCAAGTACTGACTATTTGTTGCTGCAAAGCAGGCAGTAATTGTTCTGAGTATTCTGTTTTGTGTGAGTACATGAATGGGTTGTTGAGGATATTACAGGATTTGAACTTCTCTAAGGATTCATATTTCAGTCCAAATCTGAAACACCTAAACGTTCTGAGGATGCTTGTTTGTTTATGGTCTTTATGTTGATGTTTGTGGTGTGGGAAGTAAATGTCATTTATATGTTGTATGCGATGTTTGTACAGTTAAAGATTTGCTAAGTAGGAGCAGCTGAACATTCAGGGCAAAGGAAAGTTGCAGTTTAAATTCATGTCTGTCAGGGGTTAAAAGCACGATGTCAGTTTTTGAGGTGATGCAGAAACTCTGTTTTAAGTGAACAAGTTTTGTAATTGCATTATTAAAAGTTACATGTCTGTTGTTGCTTGGGGTAGTGTCAGGGTCCTCTGATGTGACTGTGAAGTCATCTGAATGTGAGAAAACTTTCACACTGAAGTCAACAGGAGGTGATGGAGGTCATGTAGAAAGAGACTGAAGAGGGATTGTGAAAGACCTGCTCCTTCAGAACTCCACTGTTGAGCTGAGAATTTTGAAGATGAAGCCTTCAAGAGAAACTTTAGCCAGCTGTATACTTGGCTAACTACAGTACTGATATATACTTGCAAAAATACCAAATGGAACCTTAGGAATTATACCTAACTGCCCCCCCACAACTTAAAGTGGAAAGAACTGGGTATACCTAACGTGGAAGATATAACACAAGAAATCAATATAATGTGACTGAAGCTGCTGCCTTTAAAGAATTGTTAAAGTACACAAAGAAACAAGTGAACCAAAGCAATTCAAATAACAACCACTTACAAGACAATTTTGGAGCATGCCAACTGTACAAAAATGAGGTAACAGCACTTACTTAAGCTGCCCTGGCAGATACATTCCTTTGATATCAATTTGTAGCTTTCTACAATATTCTTAATAACTCAAAGTGCATTTCTATTTCTCAAAGAATTATTACTTACCAGTTAATCTAACAGCCTTGTACCTAGGCACTAAGGCACTATATCCTCGTAGGCTTTCACAAGATTCAGGAAATACAACTTTTGTAAAGTCGAGAACCTCCATTTTTGGATTGATAAATATCTGTAAAAAAAAACTAACATTACTCGAAACAAAATAGCACTCAAATGTTCAATAGGCAACATGATCAGGAAAGATCTGGAAGAGATATGTAAAGATAACAGCAACATTTAAATCATAAACATTCATTTAACTTCAAATATAAACAATTATTCATGCATGACTACACATTGGAACTCAAACATGTTGGCCTACAACGTAGCCCTTGATGTGAAATGCAATGATAGCCATACAAGAATCATACAGGAAAACAAAATTTTTGTAACTGTAAAACTTTAAGAGTTACTGTTTTGGGGTATAGTGGGTTAGCTCTTAAACAGCAGCCAACAAAACATGATGAGCCCTTAAAGAACAGCAGCCATCATAAATTAATTGCTAACTTTACCCATCTCTGTTTGAATATCCAGTTAACTTACTGTACCATTAATAACCTACAGAAGTCTTTTCTCTGAGTACAGAATGGAAAAAGGTGAGAAAAAAGGAGGTAAGGGGAGTGGGGGAGGAATGGAATGTATTTAGGGAAGCAGTGATGGCTTGCACAAAAGATACTTGTGGCATGAGAAGCATGGGAGGTGGGCAGATTAGAAAGGGTAGTGAGTGGTGGGATGAAGAAGTAAGATTATTAGTGAAAGAGAAGAGAGAGGCATTTGGATGATTTTTGCAGGGAAATAATGCAAATGAGTGGGAGATGTATAAAAGAAAGAGGCAGGAGGTCAAGAGAAAGGTGCAAGAGGCAAAAAAGAGGGCAAATGAGAGTTGGAGTGAGAGAGTATCATTAAATTTTAGGGAGAATAAAAAGATGTTTTGGAAGGAGGTAAATAAAGTGCGTAAGACAAGGGAACAAATGGGAACTTCAGTGAAGGGGGCTAATGGGGAGGTGATAACAAGTAGTGGTGATGTGAGAAGGAGATGGAGTGAGTACTTTTGAAGGTTTCTTGAAGGTGTTTGATGATAGAGTGGCAGATATAGGGTGTTTGGGTCGAGGTGGTGTGCAAAGTGAGAGGGTTAGGGAAAATGATTTGGTAAACAGAGAAGAGGTAGTAAAAGCTTTGTGGAAGATGAAAGCCGGCAAGGCAGCGGGTTTGGATGGTATTGCAGTGGAATTTATTAAAAAAGGGGGTGACTGTATTGTTGACTGGTTGGTAAGATTATTTAATGTATGTATAATTCATGGTGAGGTGCCTGAGGATTGGCGGAATGCTTGCATAGTGCCATTGTACAAAGGCAAAGAGGACAAAGGTGAGTGCTCAAATTACAGAGGTATAAGTTTGTTGAGTATTCCTGGTAAATTATATGGGAGGGTATTGATTGAGAGGGTGAAGGCATGTACAGAGCATCAGGTTGAGGAAGAGCAGTGTGGTTTCAGAAGTGGTAGAGGATGTGTGGATCAGGTGTTTGCTTTGAAGAATGTATGTGAGAAAAACCTAAAAAAGCAAATGGATTTGTATGTAGCATTTATGGATCTGGAGAAGGCATATGATAGAGTTGATAGAGATGCTCTGTGGAAGGTATTAAGAAGATATGGTGTGGGAGGCAAGTTTTTAGAAGCAGTGAAAAGTTTTTAATGAGGATGTAAGGCATGTGTACGTGTAGGAAGAGAGGAAAGTGATTGGTTCTCAGTGAATGTAGGTTTGCGGCAGGGGTGTGTGATGTCTCCATGGTTGTTTAATTTTTTTATGGATGGGGTTGTTAGGGAGGTAAATGCAAGAGTTTTGGAAAGAGGGGCAAGGATGCAGTCTGTTGTGGATGAGAGAGCTTGGGAAGTGAGTGGTGGCTGATTCATGAGAGAAACAGCAGAAGCTGGTGACTGAGTTTGGTAAAGTGTGTGAAAGAAGAAAGTTGAGAGTAAATGTGAATAAGAGCAAGGTTATTAGGTATAGCAGGGTTGAGGGTCAAGTCAATTGGGAGGTAAGTTTGAATGGAGAAAAACTGGAGGAAGTGAAGTGTTTTAGATATCTGGGAGTGGATTTGGCAGTGGATGGAACCATGGAAGCGGAGGTGAATCATAGGGTGGGGGAGGGGGTAAAAATTCTGGGAGCCTTGAAGAATGTGTGGAAGTCAAGGACATTATCTCGGAAAGCAAAAATGGGTATGTTTGAAGGAATAGTGGTTCCAACAATGATGTATGGTTGTGAGGCGTGGGCTATGGATAGAGTTGTGCGCAGGAGTGTGGATTTGCTGGAAATGAGATGTTTGAGGACAATATGTGGGGTGAGGTGGTTTGATCGAGTAAGTAATAATAGGGTAAGAGAGATGTGTGGTAATAAGAAGAGTGGTTGAGAGAGCAGAAAAGGGTGTTTTGAAATGGTTTGGCCACATGGAGAGAATGAGTGAGGTAAGATTGACAAAGAGGATATATGTGTCAGAGGTGGAGGGAACGAGGAGAAGTGGGAGACCCAATTGGAGGTGGAAAGATGGAGTGAAAAAGATTTTGAGTGATCGGGGCCTGAACATGCAGGAGGGTGAAAGGAGTGCAAGGAATAGAGTGAATTGGAACAATGTGGTATACCGGGGTCGATGTGCTGTCAATAGATTGAACCAGGGCATATGAAGCGTCTGGGGTAAACCATGGAAAGTTCTGTGTGGTTGTGAGGTGTGGGCTATGGATAGAGTTGTGCACAGGAGGGTGGATGTGCTGGAAATGAGATGTTTGAGGACAATATGTGGGGTGAGGTGGTTTGATCGAGTAAGTAATAATAGGGTAAGAGAGATGTGTGGTAATAAGAAGAGTGGTTGAGAGAGCAGAAGAGGGTGTTCTGAAATGGTTTGGCCACATGGAGAGAATGAGTGAGGAAAGATTGACAAAGAGGATATATGTGTCAGAGGTGGAGGGAACGAGGAGAAGTGGGAGACCCAATTGGAGGTGGAAAGATGGAGTGAAAGAGATTTTGAGTGATCGGGGCCTGAACATGCAGGAGGGTGAAAGGAGTGCAAGGAATAGAGTGAATTGGAACGATGTGGTATACCGGGGTCGATGTGCTGTCAATAGATTGAACCAGGGCATATGAAGCGTCTGGGGTAAACCATGGAAAGTTCTGTGGGGCCTGGATGTGGAAAGGGAGCTATGGTTTCGGTGCATTATTACATGACAGCTAAAGACTGAGTGTGAATGAATGGGGCCTTTGTCGTCTTTTCCTATCGCTACCTCGCTCACATGAGGGGGGGGAGGGGGTTGTTATTTCATGTGTGGCGAGGTGGTGATGGGAATGAATAAAGGCAGACACTATGAATTATGTACATGTGTATATATGTATATGTCTGTGCATGTATATATATGTATACGTTGAATGTATAGGTATGTATATTTGTGTGTGTGGACGTGTATGTATATACATGTGTATGTTGGTGGGGTGGGCCATTCTTCTGTCTGTTTCCTTGCGCTACCTCGCTAACGCAGGAGACAGCGAAAAAGCAAAATAAATAAAATAAATAAATAGAAGTCTTTTCCATTACTAAGAAGGCAGGGGAAAAATGTCTGTTCTCTCAGTCTTACAACCACCTCAGCCATTCACCAGAAGGTCATGCATACCAAGTGATCCAAAGAAAAATAAGTTTTTTGGATGATGTAAGTTATCAAGAGGAAATCTTGATATGTATCAGTGTTGATGAGGGTATTAAGGTAGAATATGGGAAATGGGAAGAAATATGTAACTTTGGGAAAACTTTAGTGGGATAACATAAAGGGGAAGATGTCTCCAGTGCACTTGTGTTCATGTGAGAATTTAAGTAGCAGTTACATATGATTTTAAAATTTATGTAACCCTGGAGGAATGGATGATTTTCATAACAGATGGAAGGTAAATAGAATATTTTCAAAGAAAATGCACCTTTAATGTCCTTTCCACATATGCCAGCCAATAAGTCTAATATATGAATCTAAGTGTAATCTATCTCTGACACCTACTCCCTTCGGGAACTCCTTCAAAGTGATAGCCATGGCAAGAGAGTCTCTATATCTGGTGAATTCCATTGCCATTTTTTAGCCTTTATTACCTTACCTGTAAAAGGCAACTGGCAGAGGGCAACTCTAGTGCAATGTTTTCAGAAGTTCCTACCTAATTTTCCTATCTAATGTTCCTACCTAATGTGTCTACCTAGTGGTCCAACCTATTCCTTCTACCTAATGTTCCTACCTGCTACGTCTACCTAATGTTTCTATATACACACGTGTCAGAGGGAACAAGGAGAAGCAGGAAACCAAATTGGAGGTGGAAGGATAGAGTGAAAAATATTTTGAGCAATCAGGGCCTCAACATACAAGAGAGTGAGAGGAATAGAGAGAATTGGAACAATGTGGTATACCAGGGTCGACGTGCTGTCAATGGACTGAACCAGGGCATGTGAAACATCTGGGGTAAACTATGGAAAGGTCTGTGGGGCCTGGATGTGGACAGGTAGCTATAGTTTCTGTGCCTTTTTGTCTGTTCTTCTGCCACTACCCCCATGAAGCAGGGGGTAGTGATGCTGTTTCCTGTGGGATGGGGTGGGGTGGCGCCAGGAATGGATGAAGGTTATCAAGCATGAATATGTACACTTGTATATATGTATATGTCTGTGTACATATGTTTATGTGTATATGTTGATATGTATATGTATGTACATGTGCATGTACGTGCATTTATGTGAATATATGTGTAAATAGTGGATGGGCCATTCTTTGTCTGTTTCCTGGCGCTACCTCACTGATGGGGGAAGTGGCGATCAAGTATAATAATAACAAAAATGAAAATATATATTATCCTTGGGGATAGGGAGGGAAGAATACTTCCCATGTATTCCCTGTGTGTTGTAGAAGGCAACTAAAAGGGGAGGGAGCAGGAAGCTGGAAATCCTTCCCTCCTGTTTTTCACTTTTCCAAAAAAAAGGAACAGAGAAGGGGGCCAAGTGAGGATATTCCCCCTAAGGCTCAGTCCTCTATTCATGATGCTACCTCACAAACACACAAAATGGTGAATATGTGTGAAAAAAATATATATATATGTACATTATGTGTGTATATGTGACTATATGTATAAGAAAGCAAGGTTATTAGGTACAGTAGGGTTGAGGAACAAGTCAACTGAGAGGTAACTTTGCATGGAGAAAAACTGGAGGAAGTGAAGTGTTTTAGATATCTGGGAGTGGATTTGGCAGTGGATGGAACCATGGAAGCTGAAGTGAATCAGGGTGGGGGAGGGGGCGAAAGTTCTGGGAGCGTTGAAGAATATGTGGAAGTCGAGAACACTATCTCGGAAAGCAAAAATTGGTATGTTTGAAGGAATAGTGGTTCCAACAATGTTATATGGTTGCGAGGCGTGGGCTATGGATAGAGTTGTGTGGAGGAGGGGGGATGTGCTGGAAATGAGATGTTTGAGGACAATATGTGGTGTGAGGTGGTTTGATTAAGTAATAACAGGGTAAGAGAGATGTGTGGTGATAAAAAGAGTGTGGTTGAGAAAGCAGAAAAGGGTGTTTTGAAATGGTTTGGTCACATGGAGAGAATGAGTGAGGAAAGATTGACAAAGAGGATATATGTGTTAGGGGTGGAGGGAATGAGGAGAAGTGGGAGACCAAATTGGAGGTGGAAAGATGGAGTGAAAACGATTTTGAGTGATTGGGGCCTGAACATGCAGAAGGATGAAAGGCATGCAAGGAATAGAGTGAACTGGAACAATGTGGTATACCGGGGTCGACGTGCTGTCAATGGATTGAACCAGGGCATGTGAAGCATCTGGGGTAAACCATGGAAAGTTCTGTGAGGCCTGGATATGGAAAGGGAGCTGTGGTTTCGGTGCATTATTACATGACAGCTAGAGACTGAGTGTGAACGAATGGGGCCTTTGTTGTCTTTTCCTAGCACTACCTCGCACACATAAGGGGGGAGGGGGTTGTTATTTCATGTGTGGCGGGGTGGCAATGGGAATGAATAAAGGCAGACAGTATGAATTATGTACATGTGTATATATGTATATGTCTGTGTGTGTATATATATGTATACGTTGAGATGTATAGGTATGTATATGTGTGTGTGCGGATATGTATGTATATACATGTGTATGTGGGTGGGTTGAGCCATTCATTTGTCTGTTTCCTTCCACTAACTCGCTAACATGGGAGACAGCAACAAAGCAAAATAAATAAATAAATAAATGTGTAAGAGAGTTGAATCTTTTTTTGTCTGTTTCCTGGTGCTACCTCACTAACGTGGGAAATGGCGATCAAGTATAATAAAAATACATAAGTAATCCAATGGAAATGTGATATATTTCCAAATAACTTTATGTCTGGTATTTGTGATTAATTTGAAATACAGGGGGGTCCCTGGGATAGTTTCCTGGACCCTGTTTGTAAGCTGATCTGTTCGTAAGATGGAAAATATTAAGAAATGCAAAAAATAGAGTTAATACCTTCACAAGTAATAATGTATCAGATATTGTATTCCCAAGAAAATTACAGAACATCACATAAGCAACACTTAATGATAAAAGGTGCAGTTCCATAGTCTGTAAATATGTGTAACTGAATGTACAACAGACAAAGAATTAAATATTTTTAGGAGCTTGTTAGTAAATATGGGTGTTTGTAGGTCAGACGCTCGAAATTTGGGGACCTTCTAGAAATGAGAAAATTCATGAACTGACTTTTCATGAAAAATATCATTTCGGTTATTCTGTGGTACTTCTTGTGTATATACAAGAATTTTGATTAACATTACTCAACCCTTAAAATACTTCAAATGAGAGAAAGCAGAAAAATTGATTCACTTACCATGAGTGGTAATGATGACATCTCTCTAGCAGCATAAACCTCAGCTCCTAGTTCTCTTTCCCTCTTTGGTGTTACTTCAAGCGCTAATATTCTGAAAGGGCAGAAAAGAATATTAAGCAGGTTAGGATTAACTGGCACCCCTCAAAGTCTAGTTTATGTGAAATCAAGATCCTAAAGGATTATACTGTGCAAAGGTTATACTATCAGTATGCAAGCATGTAGGTGTCCCATTCCAAAACTCCACAAATTCCTCTGAAGTTCTACTATTTCCCTTGGGAAGACCTGCCAAGGGCACCATAATTCTTTTCTCACACTATTTATCCTCTCATAAAACAGGCAGTTTATAGCTACTCGTTATGCAACAGAAAAAGTAGCAAAGGTGTTAATCTGTAAACAATGTTATGTATTATCTGTTGAACATTTGACCTGGAGTAAGATTATGGTACATGAAATTTATAGGGTAACTCACAAATATATACAGTATGCCTTCCTCAAACTATCATTCACAATCATTTTCACTTTAGAGGGAGACTCCACCACACTCATCACCACTACACCATCAATGAATATATAATTCACTTCATGCTTGACAAACACCTCATATCACTCTTGACAAGTGCATCTTTAGAACATCCTCAGCAGACACAAAAACCTCCTCAACCTCAATGAATGTGTTTTCCCACCACTCATAACAAATGCATCCTCAATTCACAATCAATAAATGCACTTTCACTGCATCCTCAACAAAAGTATCTTTTCACTAGACACATAACACCACCACCATCCTTCATGGGTGAGGTCAAAAATTATCTTTATTAAACTGTTAATGCCACTAGCCACTGACTGACCACCTATACGTCAGGTAAAAGGCCATATTCATGATTCCATTACACTACATCTTCATTAAAACCTCAACACCAACAGCCTTTGACATGACCCATCTAACCAGGTCAAAAATTATCTTTAATAGACTTTCAAGTCTCAATTTTATTACTCCTTAACACCATCAGCCTCTGACATGGCCACTACAGGTTATGTCAAAGATCATCTTCACTACACCCTAAACACTACTGCCATTTGACCTGACCCTTACAAAGTCAAGTCAAACATACCATTGCTTCAGCCTGGACAAACACATCTTCACTTCAACCTTGACAAGCCCTTATGACAAGCATGTTTTCATTACATCCTCAATACCGCTGGTGTTTGATGGTATGGGGTGCTGAATGTTGGATAGACTAAGAAGAAAAAAAAAAAAAAAGACAGAAAAAAGGGTGTTTCCTTCCTAGAGAAGAAAACAATTATTACCTGAGGGGTATGCCTATTTGAGGTGCAGCGATTCCAACACCATCGTACCGCTTCATTACCTGCTGCATCTGAATCATTACCTGAAAACAGGAAGAGGTAAATTTCTTCAAAGCAGTGACAACTAATTTATGATAAAAAAGAAAAAATACTGGTTCTGAAGTATGAAAAAATATTACTGGAGGTACTAGGGAATCATTATGAGCATCATAGAAGATACTTGCAGAGGGTTAAAATCATGTTTCACCTAACAAAATAGCGTACATCTTCTGGGAAATCACCACCTTTGACCATCATAATATCTACAAGGCTCGCTAAGTCTCGTTCATAGAGACTCAACAATCAAAAGGCATCAAGTTCCCAACATGTAAGGTCTGCACTTGGCCCTCTTGCTTTAATGACCAAACACACCTTGGTCAATGGCAGGTACATCACTTAACTTTTTTGTCTTTTTTATCCTGAGATCCATATGTATATAGCTATAGCTGGATAACAAAGGTTTCAATGTGCTGTAACTAAAACACTATTCAAATAAAGCTGAAATAAATAGTTCAGTCCACTTATGAGAAATCCTTACAGAAACTTCCATTCAATCAAAAATTTTCCATACAGATAAAAGGGTTGCCAGAAATGTCTGAACATGTAGGGTAAAGTGAACAAGAATCCAGGCTGTGGAGATGTGTTGTTTGTGGTATGACTAGATGGAATGAAGAAAATATAATGAGAGGGTATATGAGAGGTTTGATATAATAAGGAATGCAAAAGGAACTAGCTGTGGCATGGAAGAGTGGGTGAAATGTATACTTTGAGGTGGTTTGGGCATGTGGAAAGAATGCGACAGGGAGCTTACAGAAGAGTGCGTGACAGTATGATTAAAGGGGTTGGTGTGAGAGGAAGACCACATTTGACTTGGGGAAATAGAGTGGATGAGTACTGTAAGGAAGGAAATGGGGGAACAATGTGAGGAGCGGTGTATGCAAGGGAGACATGTAAAGACAGGGATAAGTGGAGAGACTTTTGCCATGGCCATCCCCTTGATGGGAGTTCCTGGAGAGAACAGGCATCAGAGATTTAGACAGATGGATAAAAAGAATATAAGTTTTATTATACTGCTGTTGTAATTCATCTCTTCAGTCCTCTCAAGCAGATATTTTCAAGAGGTGATCTACTCCTCTTAGAGTTTCCAGCCTCTCTTTCATGGCCACCCACGAGGTCCTGTGTGGTGGGAGTAGTGTGTGATAATTTCTCCTTAAAATCCGTCATCCCCCCAGCTGTGCCAATGACAACATTCTCGAGAATTTTCTAGGAAGGAAACTGACCAGACAGATATGATCCTGAATTATTTGACAATGATAATCTTTCTCTAAATCATGGGGAAAATAACTCTTCCAACACTGAAAATTGACTATAATGAGGCAGGAGTGTTTCTAGCACAAGTGGAGGCAGTGTTGCCAGTGCCTGCCTTACTGTGAGTGAATTCCTTCTGGCTGATGCAATTGGTAATTCTAGACTTTTATAATCTGCTTTTATGACAAAATATCGAACTGATTATAACAAGAAAATATTCATTATGGAAGATAAAATATGATAATAAAAAGTTTTCAATATCTTGGTGAGGGAAGAATAATATGATTAGAAATGCTGTAGAAGACACATTGCAGATAGCTTGAGAGGGATGTACCAGTGGAAGTCCAGCAAAGGAGAAGGGAAGAACATAAGATGTGTAAGCAGAACATTGAGAGGCAGATAAAGGAAAGCAAAGAAAAAGAAAATGATAAATGTTTTTGGAAGAAAGTCGATAGAAAAATTAAAGGAAAATAAGAGATTGTACTGGAAGGAGGTGAAAAGAGGTGGATGTAAAGAGTGGCAATGTAAATAAGGTAAGGAAAGGAAGTTGCTGAATTAAAAGGAGAAAGTGAAAGGAAGATGGAAAGAGTATTTTGAAGCACTGATGAATGTGGGAGATGGTGAGGCAGCAATTGTTAAATGCATGGGTATGGAGGATTGGTGGAAAAGGATACAAATATTGGAGCCTACAGCAAGAAGATTGGTAAAAAGGGTGATAATGAGGTTGAAGGTAAGAGAAACCCCTGAAGTGGATATGATTACAGCTGAAATGTTGAAATATGGAGGAGAAAGTGTGACAGAGTGGATGCATTCAAAAAGTAATTTAACATGGAAGCAGAAGGTTGTGCATGAGGAGTAGGTGAAAGCCATTATTGCTCCTTTATTCAATGAAAAAGGTGCTAAGGATGTACGTGGCAACTGAAGGGGAATAAGTCTGTTAAGTATACCTGGAAAAGTGTATGCAAGAGACTGGTAGTGATAGAAAAGACTGAATACAAAATAAGTGAGGAGCAAAGGGGTTTTAGGAAAAGTACTGGATGGATATAGATAATATTTTTGAGGTGAAAATGACCATGGGAAAATATCTAGCAAAAGGCAAGAACCCATATGCAGCTTTTAAGGATCTGGAGAAAGCATATGACAAAGTTAAATGGAATGTGTTTAGGATATATATAGAGTGGTGACCAACTGTTGGATGGTGTGTGAGCCTTCTATGGATGAGCAAATGTATGTGTAAAAGTGAATGGAGAGTAGATTGAAAGTTTCAGCACAGTATACGTGTGGGTGTGAAGCAGGGTTGGGTGATGTCACTGTGGCTTTTTAACATATATTTGAATGGAGTAATAAGAAAGATTAAAGCAAAAACTAGGGAAAAGGGGTGTAGAGATGGAATGTGGTGGTGAGGTATGGTGGCTAATGACAAGGCTGTCTGCAGGTGATACTGTGTTGTTTGCTCAGTGAAGAAGAGGTGCAGAAGGTTGTAAGAGTGATTTAAGATGAGTGTAATCATAGGTGACTGAAAATAAATGAATAAAAGTAAAAAATAAGATATCTGAAAGGAAACCAAGTGAAAATATAGATTTTGAAAAGCTCTTCAGAATGAAAGTGTACTAAATAGTGTTATAAATATGGGAGAAGAAAGACTCAGAGTTGGCAGAATTTATTTAGGAGCTATATTGGTTAAGTTTGGCCATACAGAACAAGAGGTAAGAGAGGGAAAAGTACAGGGTAGAAAAGTCACTAGGTCCCTAAACAAAATAATGAAGGGTAAAGGTACATGTTTGGAAGTGAAGAAAGGATTAAGGGACATAATAGTACTCCCAACCCTGACCTATGTAGCCAAAACAAGGACATAAGAAAAGTCACTTAGGCCAAAAATCCGATGTGGAAATGAATTATTTGAGGGGAGCATGTGGTATGACTACATGGAATGAAGGAAGTAATGAAGGGGAGTATGAGAGATTTGGTATGGCAGGGGATGCAAAGGGTATGAATTTTGGAGTGGTAAATAAGGTGATATGTAATACTTTCAAGTGGTATGGGCATATTGAAAGAATCCAAGATGGGGAGGTTACAAGGTAAGTGTATGATAGCACGACTGAAGGGGTTGGCGTGAGAGGAAGACCACCTGTGACATGGGGAAACACAGTGAAAGGGTACTGAAGTGAGAGAAATGGGGAAGAATGCATGGAATGGTGTATGTGAGGGAGGTATGTACGGAAAGGGATAAGTGGAGACTCTCGCCATGGCCACCCCATTGATGGGAGTTCTAGGAGGGAATGGCTGTCAGAGATATAGATGGATACATAAAAAAATAAATGACAAACATAGGTAGTAGAAGCTTACTTGGCATTCAGGAATTACTCTGCACTCTTTAGCACCTTATGCTGAGAAATCTACGAAACTTAATGACTTTATTATTGTGAAAATAGTAGAAAAATTTACTTCTCAGGTTTTTTATTCATTGTTATGTAAAAATATTTCTTAATATTTGTTTGCCATTTCCCACATCAACATGGTTGTGCGAGAAACAGATGAAGAAAAGACCTCATTCATTCACACCCATTCTCTAGTTGTCATGTGTAATGCATCAAAATTCACAGCCCCCATCCAAAACCAAGCCCCACAGACCTTTTCATGGTTTCCTCCTGCTGTCTCATTGCTCCATATCTCTCTATCCCATGTATGCCTTTCATCCTCCTGCATGTCCAGACTCAAAGCACTCAAAATCTTCATTGTATTCTCCATCTTCAATCTTTGAAATTACAGGGTCAAATACATTTTTCATACAATTCAAACATCTATAAATCATGGAAACCTAATTTGAGGAAAATGGGTCAAACAGTACTTTAAAGTTTGCACTGCAATTAGTACTTGATTTGCACTGTTTTAATCACAGCAAAAGTTTCACGGATTTTCATTACTTTAGTTAACAAAAAAAAAAGAAAAAAAAGACAGTTGCCAGGTATCTATAACAGTGATGGGAATATTGATTATATGTGTACAGCAAATCAGTCAAATTTTATTATGCTGCTATAGTATAGGGGAGAAAGAATACTTCCCATGCATTCCTTGCGTGTCATAGAAGGCAACTAAAGGGGACAGGAGCGGGGGCTAGAAACCCTCCCCTCCTTGTATTTTAACTTTCTAAAAGGGGAAACAGAAGAAGGAGTCATGCGGGGAGTGCTCATCCTCCTCGAAGGCTCAGACTGGGGTGTCTAAATGTGTGTGGATGTAACCAAGATGAGAAAAAAGGAGAGATAGGTAGTATGTTTGAGGAAAGGAACCTGGATGTTTTGGCTCTGAGTGAAACGAAGCTTAAGGGTAAAGGGGAAAAGTTGTTTGAGAATGTCTTGGGAGTAAAGTCAGGGGTTAGTGAGAGGACAAGAGCAAGGGAAGGAGTAGCACTACTCCTGAAACAGGAGTTGTGGGAGTATGTGATAGAGTGTAAGAAAGTAAATTCTAGATTGATATGGGTAAAACTGAAAGTCGATGGAGAAAGATGGGCGATTATTGGTGCATATGCACCTGGGCATGAGAAGAAAGATCATGAGAGGCAAGTGTTTTGGGAGCAGCTGAATGAGTGTGTTAGTGGTTTTGATGCACAAGACCGGGTTATAGTGATGGGTCATTTGAATGCAAAGGTAAGTAATGTGGCAGTTGAGGGAATAATTGGTATACATGGGGTGTTCAGTGTTGTAAATGGAAATGGTGAAGAGCTTGTACAACTATGTGCTGAAAAAGGACTGGTGATTGGGAATACCTGGTTTAAAAAGCGAGATATACATAAGTATACGTATGTAAGAAGGAGAGATGGCCAGAGAGCGTTATTGGATTATGTGTTAATTGATAGGTGCATGAAAGAGAGACTTTTGGATGTTAATGTGCTGAGAGGTGCAACTGGAGGGATGTCTGATCATTATCTTGTGGAGGCGGAGGTGAAGATTTGTAGGGGTTTTCAGAAAAGAAGAGAGAATGTTGGGGTGAAGAGAGTGGTGAGAGTAAGTGAGCTTGGGAAGGAGACTTGTGTGAGGAAGTACCAGGAGAACTGAGTGCAGAATGGAAAAAAGGTAAGGAGAGTGGGGGAGGAATGGGATGTATTTAGGGAAGCAGTGATGGCTTGCGCAAAAGATGCTTGTGGCATGAGAAGTGTGGGAGGTGGGTTGATTAGAAAGAGTAGTGAGTGGTGGGATGAAGAAGTAAGATTATTAGTGAAAGAGAAGAGAGAGGCATTTGGACGATTTTTGCAGGGAAAAAATGCAAATGAGTGGGAGATGTATAAAAGAAAGAGGCAGGAGGTCAAGAGAAAGGTGCAAGAGGTGAAAAAGAGGGCAAATGAGAGTTGGGGTGATAGAGTATCATCAAATTTTAGGGAGAATAAATTAAATGAGTAAGACAAGGGAGCAAATGGGAACCTCAGTGAAGGGGGCTAATGGGGAGGTGATAACAAGTAGTGGTGATGTGAGAAGATGGAGTGAGTATTTTGAAGGTTTGTTGAATGTGTTTGATGATAGAGTGGCAGATATAGGGTGTTTTGGTCGAGGTGGTGTGCAAAGTGAGAGGGTTAGGGAAAATGATTTGGTAAACAGAGAAGAGGTAGTAAAAGCTTTGCGGAAGATGAAAGCCGGCAAGGGAGCAGGTTTGGATGGTATTGCAGTGGAATCTATTAAAAAAGGGGGTGACTGTATTGTTGACTGGTTGGTAAGGTTATCTAATGTATGTATGATTCATGGTGAGGTACCTGAGGATTGGCGGAATGCTTGCATAAAGCCATTGTACAAAGGCAAAGGGGATAAGAGTGAGTGCTCAATTTACAGAGGTATAAGTTTGTTTAGAATTCCTGGTAAATTATATGGAAGGGTATTGATTGAGAGGGTGAATGCATGTACAGAGCATGAGATAGGGGAAGAGCAACGTGGTTTCAGAAGTGGTAGAGGATGTGTGGATCAGGTGTTTGCTTTGAAGAATGTATGAGAAATACTTAGAAAAGCAAATGGATTTGTACGTAGCATTTATGGATCTGGAGAAGGCATATGATAGAGTTGATAGAGATGCTCAGTGGAAGGTATTAAGAATATATGGTGTGGGAGGCACGTTGTTAGAAGCAGTGAAAAGTTTTTATCGAGGATGTAAGGCATGTGTACGTATTGGAAGAGAAGAAAGTGATTGGTTCTCAGTAAATTAAGATTTGCGGCAGGGGTGTGTGATGTCTCCATGGTTGTTTAATTTGTTTATGGATGGGGTTGTTAGGGAGGTGAATGCAAGAGTTTTGGAAAGATGGGCAAGTATGCAGTCTGTTGTGGATGAGAGAGCTTGGGAAGTGAGTCAGTTGTTGTTCGCTGATGATACAGCGCTGGTGGCTGATTCATGTGAGAAACTGCAGAAGCTGGTGACTGAGTAAGGTAAAGTGTGTGAAAGAAGAAAGTTGAGAGTAAGTGTGAATAAGAGCAAGGTTATTAGGTACAGTAGGGTTGAGGGTCAAGTCAATTGGGAGGTAAGTTTCAATGGAGAAAAACTGGAGGAAGTAAAGTGTTTTAGATGTCTGGGAGTGGATCTGGCAGCAGATGGAACCATGGAAGCGGAAGTGAATCATACGGTGGGGGAGGGGGTGAAAATTCTGGGAGCCTTGAAGAATGCTTGGAAGTTGAGAATATTATCATGGAAAGCAAAAATGGGTATGTTTGAAGGAATAGTGGTTCCAACAATGTTGTATGGTTGCGAGGCGTGGGCTATGGATAGAGTTGTGCGCATGAGGGTGGATGGGCTGGAAATGAGATGTTGAGGACAATATGTGGTGTGAGGTGGTTTGATCGAGTATGTAATATAAGGGTAAGAGAGATGTGTGGAAATAAAAAGGGTGTGGTTGAGAGAGCAGAAGAGGGTGTTTTGAAATGGTTTGGTCACATGGAGAGAATGAGTGAGGAAAGAATGACAAAGAGGATATATGTGTCAGAGGTGGCGGGAACGAGGAGAAGTGGGAGGCCAAATTGGAGGTGGAAAGATGGAGTGAAAAAGATTTTGAGTGATCGGGGCCTGAACATGCAGGAGGGTGAAAGGCGTGCAAGGAATAGAGTGAATTGGAACGATGTGGTATACCAGGGTCGACGTGCTGTCAATGGATTGAACCAGGGCATGTGATGCTTCTGGGGTAAAAACCATGGAAAGTTCTGTGGGGCCTGGATGTGGAAAGGGAGCTGTGGTTTCGGTGCATTATTACATGACAGCTAGAGACTGAGTGTGAACGAATGGGGCCTTTGTTGTCTTTTCCTAGCGCTACCTCGCACACATGAGGGGGGGGAGGGGGTTGTTATTCCATGTGTGGCGAGGTGGCGATGGTAATAAATAAAGGCAGACAGTATGAATTATGTACATGTGTATACATGCATATGTCTGTGTGTATATATACATGTGTACATTGAGATGTATAGGTATGTATATTTGTGTGTGTGGACGTGTATGTATATACATGTGTATGTGGGTGGGTTGGGCCATTTTTTCGTCTGTTTCCTTGCGCTACCTCGCTAACGTGGGAGACAGCAACATAGCAAAATAAATAAATAAATAATAGTATCTGTATGATATTCAAAAAGTTTTCACTGCAACTATTACTTTACTTTTATTCTGGAACCTTTCAGTATATGCAAAACATGTTTCTATTTATGTTGCCTATAATTCAACTAACACATAACTATTTTCATGTATCACACCTGTTGTACTTCTGGACTGCTTATTTGTTCAGGATTAACAATCTTTGCAGGTGAACGTAAAACTGGGTCTCCTACTTGGCAGATGTGCAGAAATGGAGGCTTCACAGGACTTGGGAAGAAGAAACTACGATATGCAGCTAAAAAACGTTGTAATGTCATTTTCGCTGAGCTCAGTGTCTGGAAGTAAAAGATTTTCATCCATGTTCAGTATCAAGTGTAAAATCAAGTGTTTTGAAGTGGTGTATAGCTTTTCTGAACCAGACACAAAATGACCTAATTTCAAACTAGAAGTTGAATATACACCAATTTTTTTTAATCTACACAATTAGGTGTAGAACATATCTAAAAACGATTGTTTCTTTAAGACATACTGGAGATTGGCCCCTAACCTTTTTCTATGTCAGGTTAGTTTAGGTTCAGCAGGTTAGGTTTGTACTCAAGCCTAAAAAAAAAAAGTGCAAAAATCTGGTAATTTTCATCTTTATTAATTAAGAGTCAAGCATCTGCAGTTAAGGGAAAACACCTTACTTACTGGAATGACCAATTGTACGTAACAGCAGCATGAGCACTGGGGTGGGCACTAAGGATGGTGGTGAGTGCCAGACATGTGGCAAGTCCCCAAGAAAAGATGTGCAACTCGGCACACTTTTGGCAAGTCCCCAGGAAAAGATGCACAATCACACACAATGGTCACTTGCTGGTTATTAAAGGCTCCATACAGCTCTCAAGACTCATCCTTTGTTTGGGTTGCCATCTATGACCAGCCAACAGAGATTACAATATGCATAGTAATGAACTTGTTCATACAGTATAATAGCGATAATCAGTGACAGGTTTGGGTATGCCAAGTTATATTGGGCTGTGGCAATCTTAGTTAAGTTGGTCAAGTTAGACTGGGATTGGTGATGAAGCTACGTTCTTAGGTTAACGGAATTAGCTTAGATTAGGCTATGCTGGGTTAAATCATGCTGAATTTGGTTTAATACACAGTTCCGATCATACCCATGGTTGGTACCGCTACAAAACTAAGAGTGAGCCACAGCAGCAAATTACTTTCATATATTTCTCCTACTTTAGCTACTGGGTAAGAAGTCATGTATTTCTCCTATCACTCCAGCTACTACGTGAGGTGTAGGTAATTCATCAGTGGAATCCCGCATCTCTAAGAGAACTAGAATATGATAACAGAAACACCTGTGAAGGACCAATCTATCTCCTCTTCCATATCTGTATAATCAAATAAGGTGACAGTATATCTGGACAAACCATTATTTCATATTCTAAACATTACATTGGTATTGCCGAATAGTATGTCACCATTCAAATCCAACAGCGATACCAAGCTAGTGAAATACATGAACAAAAAATAATGCTCAAAAATCTCTGAACTCCTCTAACTCACAAGTCCATACGTTGGTGTAAAGCGTATTTCTGTAGTGACCCTAAAATGGAACGAAACTAATATTTATGTACAATAATCTAGCCAAAATAGTATGTAAGTAGCAAACATGACCTAGCACCACACAAGTGGAACCGGATGTCAACAAACAGACGACACAACGAGCAGCCATGGCATCCAACAGCATTCAAGTTGATTAAAAAGTTGATTAAAAAAGTATTCGAAATTCTACGAGAACAATGGATTGTAATTTATAAAAACTTATAAAAAAAAAACCTGTTGAGCTTCAAAGAAAGGTACTTTCAATGTTGATTAAAAAAAAAATAAAAGATTATTTATATAAGTTGCTGTTTAATTTTTTGGTGATCCGTTTTCTTCTTAACTTTAGAAAATAAAAGGATGGTATATGGGATACTTGAATAACCTAAAACCCACAGTCATTAGCATGATAATACACACACACACACACACACACACATATATATATATATATATATATATATATATATATATATATATATATATATATATATATATATATATATATATATATGCAAGAGGTCATTTTCACGAGTAGACGTACACAAAATTGGCTGTTGAATATCGCAAATCTTTTAGAATTTCATCATTAATCACCAGGAACAAAGGTTGGATACCAACACCGTTATCGACACCTGGAATATTAAATGTAATCATCTGGAACCCCATATAAGTGATGACATTGACAAGAGCCCATGCCAAGTCTAGTTTTGGCGAATATTTACACAATCACTTTTCATTTTTATGAAACAGCTGGGTTGATTGCGGAACTACCGGGATTCGAACTTCTGCACACTTTACCGATGAAGCTCCACGTTTACTCCTTTAGTTACGTATTGTCTGAATGGGCCATCTTCCACTATTTCTTAAAGCTTATAGTTATATCTAATTGAGAGAGCTCATCCTCTCCCTCCTTTGTACGCTTTTTTCCTCATGATCACCCCTCCCCCCTCGTGCAAAGCATGTGACATTTTCTCTCATAAATATAACTTTGTTACCAGGACTCCAGTATTGTCGAGTGCACTTTCCCCTACACGTTCCATGCAGTTCAGATTATTTTTTGATAAAAATTACATCAGTAAGTGCTTTTTAAGGATTTGCATGGGCGACAATTTATGGAAAATCACTTGGAAAAAGATATGAATTCTCGTTTATTTCTTAAACCATAATCAGTTGATGAATAAGACATGAATAAGACAATCATACATAATGATTTGATAAATATTTGTGCTCTTAAGAATACATTTGTAGCGTAAGGAGATAAACCTGAACAATAGAATTATCTCGTACAGGAAAATGGCGGATGGTTGGTTGTGTGTTAAAAATTTAAGCCTATAGACTGCAGAGTCATTAGGGCAGGTAACTTCAGTATTTCACAGATAAATGAAATCAAAACTTAAATACTTTCACAAATACCAGACTTCGCCGGAGCTGTATTATCAATGTAGGACGGAAAGGAGTATTGTGTCAAGGTCCAGTTTGCTCGAAAGGAGTCCATCATTCCCCTGATCCTACGCACAGTACATCCTCTAAATTATTTTATTATCCCATAAATGGGATCCTGGTGTTACACGTTATTAATAATGATGTTAAATAATGGAAATTTCTGTTGCGTAAAATTCTCGCCAGGAAGGCGGTGTTGGGGCGGCCTATACGCCAGATCGGCGATATCGGGAGGGCCGACCCGCCAGGCAGGGTCAACTTTGATACCGTGTTAAGACTACCCCCACTTCTATTGCTGACCTCTCGGCTCGTCTCGGCCGCAAGTTATTAATGGTCGTTACGTCACTTTCTGTGTCTTTTAATCTCCATTAATATGAGTGAAGACAGAAGAGAAGATATATTAAGAGAAAGTATACTTTTGACTCAAGAAAAATTAAGGAAGACTCTAGGACTTGCTGAATTGAAGTTTGAAGGTAAGTCGTAAACTTTTGAAATACTATTATACTTTATGTCTTCCATATACTACAACTCTGTATCTGGGCAAGGATACTTTTGCATCCTTGAAGATGAACAGCATTATGTGACCTTGCGAAAAAGACATGTTTGTTGCTTCTGATGAATTAACTTAAGCTCGTATCAGTAACTGTTTAGAGTGGCGTGCAGTAATATTTATTCCTCAATATGGGTTTTCATGATTTTTTTTATCATATCTAAAGAAGGACAACGAAGTTATAACCTCTACAATGTGGGGAAGTCGTGAGAGAACAGAGAAAACTGGTCTGAGAAGACATAAGAAAGTACTGAATTTAGTGAGAATGGATTTCTGGGGTGGGCCTGTATTTTTGACCTGGCAAAGATCACATCAGGACATTTCTCAGTAAAGTATTATTACAGTTATGGACATTCTTCTGCGAAATTTGGGATTTTAAGTTGTGGTTTAAACGAATTATGGGACTTTTACTCTTGGAAATTCCTGTTTGTCGTAAAAGGTATTAATACCCTCATTATTTGATATACAGTTCTTGGGCATCATGATGTGACCTACGGAATTAGAAAAAAAAATGCAGGGGAACCACAGAAATAACTTGGGGAAGCAACACATATCAATGAATTTACATTGCAGTTTTACACGGGAGTTCAGAGAAAAAAATGGTGCTGATTATGCATAGGATGATGAATATGATGTTACTGGTAATGTCTAAAAGGAAATTTGGGTTTAATTGATGAAAATCTGGGTGACACTAAGAAACCAGCAGAACTTATGAAATTCTCACTTGATTTCCTTTTGATACCAAGGAAGCCTTTTTTGTGATGTTTTAGTTGAATTATACTAATTGTGTGGTGGGAGTGGATTTGTACCTTGAATATATTTTCCACTCGTAGCAAATATTATTCTCCGTGTGGTAGGAGGGAATGGCCCTTGATATTTTATGTTTTTCCAATAGCATCAAGTTTTAAAATAGAATTTAGTTGCTAGGGGATGTTAGATGAAGTGTACATGGGTTATTTAGATTTCTAAAGATGTTTTTTATACTTTAATCTATCCAATATGTTCCTTTATCATCATATCCCTCCCTACTATCATATTTGTTGCTTTAAGATTGTGTGATTATAAACCTCAACAGAGCATTTCTAAATTGTTGGTCTTAAGTGTTAGGACTTCACTGATGTGTCTTTCTTCCACTTCTATTTGTTGTATACCTGTTACTCCTAAAGCATTTTTTTCATGGATTAGTAACAGTTAGTAGAAGCAGATTATAGGGATGGGGATTATGTATACAGAAGCGTATAAATAATTTTTGAATAAAGTAGGCAGAGCATTGAAGCTGAGGGAAGTTGTTTGGTAAAACTTTAGTTTTGAATTCCAGAAATATTTAGGTAAAAGTTTACTTTAGAAGCTTTACAGAAAGAACTCGTGGATTTTGAAGAAATGTATATCAATGGGCTCCTTATATGTAAAAGAAGTGATATGCACCAGCTCTGCATAATTTAGGTAATTTTCGTTTAGAAAAAAGTGAGGATGGGAAGGGGTATAGTTATCAGGAAATATTATTTGATATGAATGTAGTTGGTGAAACACTTGTAAACCTCATGCAACAGTATATATAAAAGAAATGTGTAGTATTACTGCTAACTGGCTCTGCTGCTTGAGACCACATGGAATGACTGTTTGTCATAGTAGGAGGGGGGGTGGGTTGGTGGTACTACCAGTTGCTGTCATCTCTTTAATTTTGGCATGTGACATGATATCCTGGGTATGTATTTGTATATTTCATGTGTAGCACTGAAAATTGAGATAATTTTGAGCTGTTGGGTGAAGTTAGATGAAGCTGTCATGGCTTGTTTTGAGTGCTTTGAGTGTTTCTCCTATTTTTCCAGTAATTTACAATTTATAGTAAGGTACAGCACAAAGACTGGTTAGGCTCTACCTTGGATGATCCTGGTGGAGCTGAGGGCCTTTCTTTTTCTCTTGTGAACAATCTGGAATAGATAAAGCATAATGCTGCATGTGTTTCCAACTGTCATGACCATCCACCCAAAACATGACCTCTTACTTTTGCACCCTCCCAGTATACATAAGGGATTTCTACTCCTACAGGTTCCTCTGAATACAATCTAATATTCATTACTTCAATAAGACACACTCACTCTCTATCACTCCCATGAAATGCCGGTTTTGGCATTTTCGGAGAGTTCATCAGTCATTCTTACTGGGCATCTTTACTAAATTTTCCATGGATGGAGGGGATGCTTCAAGATGTGGAGGTTTTCTAGGCTAGTATGGAGTCCTGCATTCCATATTCTAGCCCATGATACTTACATCCCTTGCCACATTGTCATTAAGTGGATTAAGTATCCACAGTAATATCACATATCCTTGATGCAGACCTGCCATTACCTAGAGTCACTCACCTTCACCTGCTGTTTTACGTACACACATGCCTGCTGTCATGGTGAAAACTTGTCACTGGAAAAGTAGCTTTTCATTTATTCCATATATTTCCAGCACTTTCTACAAGGCCTCGCTGTTAATTCTTTTATATATTTTTTTGAGATTCGTAAACCACTTTCTCTAGATATTTATGACTTTGAGTCACGTTATTGCTACTAAATCAGATTACTGCAAGCAGAATAGGTAAGGAGCAAAGGCTTTTAGGAAAGGTAGGAGATGTGTGGATAAGATTTTTATGGTGCAAATGACTATGGAAAAGTATCTCACAAGGGGTAAAGAAGTTTTATACTGCTTTTATGGATCTGGAGAAAGTGTACAACAAAGTTGAGTGGAAAGCTTTATGAGATTTGTTTAGGATATATGGGGTAGGGGGACAGTTGTTGGATTGTGTGAAAGCCTTCTATATAGTAGCAAGTGCGTGTGTAAGGGTGGATGGAGAGTTGAGAGTTTCAGTATATATGTGGGTGTGAGGCAGAGCTGTGTGATGTCACTATGGCTTTTTGAAATATATATGGATTGAGTGATGAGAGAGATGAAAGCAAAACTTAGGAGAGGGGTGACAGAGATGGTGTGTGGCTGTGAGGTATGGTGGTTTGTGCCAAGCCTATTTGTGGATGATGCTGTATTTGCTAAGAGTGAGGAGGAGTTGCAGAAGGTTGTAAATGTCTTTCATTATGTGTGTAAGTGTAGGTAGTGAAAATAAATGCAAGTAAAAGTAATAATGTTTGAAAGGAAACAGAGTGAAAGTATTGATTTAACAAAACCATGTAGAGTTAAAGAGGAATATAGATATGGGGGGAGGAAGACTGGAAGAGGTGAGAGAATTTGAATACAGGTAAGTTTGGTGACATGGAAGGAGGGATAAGGGCAGAAGAGTCATTGAGTCCCTTGATAGAATAATGAAGGGGATAGGTGCAAGTATGGAAGTGAAGAGAGGATTACGGGACTGCATAGTCCTCCCAATCCTGACTTATGCAGCAGAAACATGGACATGTAATGGCTCACAAAAATCAAGAGTCCAGGCTTTGGAAATGAGCTACTGTATTTGGGATGGGCATGTGGTATGACTAAATGGAATGAAGAAAGAAGTGAAGGGGTGTATGAGAACCAGGAATGCAAAAGGATAAGATGTGGACTGGTAGAGTGGGTGAAATATAATACTTTGAAGCTTGTGGAAAGAATGCCAGACTGGGAGTTTACAAGTACAGTGTATGATAATTCAGTTAAAGGGGTTGGTGTGAGAGGAATTCTCCTGTGACGTGGGCATATAGTGGAAGAATGCTGAAGGAAGAGAAATAGTAGAATAATGCATGGATTGGTGTATGCAAGGATGGCATGTAAGGACAGGGATGACTGGGATAAGTGAAAACTCTTTTGCTGTGGCCACCTTTTGATGGGAATTCCTGGAGGGAATGGGCATCAGAGATGTAGATAGATGGATAGGTAGAAGGAATGCTAACTAAAGCAGAATTTTTTCCAGTGCCATCCTGGCAGTGGGTGAGATCTCTATACACTACTAATGGCATGATTAGTCAACTGAATATTCAGATAGAGGTGGGAATGTTAGTGCATCAGTTGAAATGACTGCTGTTTCCCTGTAGCACAGCAATTGATTTTAGTCTTCAATAAACAGATTACTGAATCTAAATAATTTTCTTTTTCTCCACCAAAGATTTATGTTCCTGTCTACTTTCTACTTGGAGATGATTAACTCTTTTTCATTTGCCCATTTTCATGCTGTTGATCAGTTACTGTTTTAAGATTAAACTATGATTTTATTATTTTTGTAATTTATTTTTTGCCGCATTCTAGATTTTTTTTGTCTGATTATGGCACCTTTAGGAAATCCTTTCCATGATTCTTCTCTTAATTGCCTAAGCTTTTTCCAGCTGTTAGGATAGGTGAATCTCTGGGATCTTTATTATTCCTGTAGTCTAGTCTTTAACTAATCTATTAAGAATAATGTTTGTCCATTTTATTTAGAACTATAATGCAATCACAGATCGCAAATCCAAAAATTAATTTTCCAAAATATAATGATCGACTTCCTGAAATATTTTCCCCATTTAAAAGTCCTTGGAAAAGTACGTCAACTTTCCAGCAACAGAAGATAGTGAGCTAGTCACCAGACAGTATTGTTATTTGTTTTTATCCGTATGGTGCCAATCAAAGCATGTACAAGTTGCCTCCAGTCTTGGATCATCCCCGTCACAATGATGGACAAGAACACTAGCATTGCTTCAGAAAGTGCCTCGTCATTCAGAGAGAAGAGAAAAAGGAAAGTGCTCAATATGGAAGGAAAAGTAGACATCACATGATTGATTGAGCAAGGTATGTCCAGAGCAAGAATTTGCTTTGAGTTTGATACAGTACTGTGTGAGCTTACATAGTGAGGGAGGAATGTCAAAAGAGGAGAGTTGCTTCAGTCATTTTCTTTTGCCTGAAAATAAGGGTCCTCAAAATGAAATGATTAATATATCACATTTATCAATGAAATAATGTAAAAAACTATTGGGCCAGGCTAGTTCTCATTTGCTGAACCCTGTCAATGGAAAAGAGGAAATCCTCACAGAATCTCAACTAATTTTCAAATTTTGGCATTTTCTTTCTTCCTTTCTGCACATACTTGAAATTAATTAGGAGCCATTAGATATGAAAATGTCATCAGAAAAGTTATTTGTATTGCCCACTCATTGAGTCTTCCATTGTGGATCAAGGTTTTTCCTGAGTAACATGCAACTCTCTGTTTAACCAGTGGATTGAAACTGGCCATATCTGCACCTTCAGCTAAGACCCATGCCCATACATCATTACTGAAAATTGCCTAGTGGCATCACATAAATCATTGCCATTAGCCCTTTCTTGTTTATATGACTTGTAATTTACTGAACTGCAATGTAGTAGCCATCTTTCATAAGTACCAGGCAGTATTGGCATTTGTTTCCACAAATTTTCCATGGCATATTTCACTGCTTGAATTCCACAAATTTTCCATGGCATATTTCACTGCTTGAATTGTGGAAACTGAAGTTCAGGTTTTATTGGGTGTCTTTATCTCCTTCACTTTTGTTAGTTCTCACTTAAACTCTTTAAACCCACGTTTAAGTAGCTTGTAGGGCTTAGAATGTATTTTCAAATCCTGGAATATATAGTGATTAATTCACATTTTTTATGGCTAATCTTAATTTTTAGTTTATCTTCGTATTTTAAGTTTGTGTATATTGCTTTTCTGCCATGCTTCATGTTTCTTGTATGGAAAGTCTCATAATGTTCTATATCTGGTTTGTCTTATATCATCTTAGCTTTGCTTATTTCATTATTTCCATTTCATGCACATCTTTCTACCTTCTGTGTTTAAATTACTAAATACATTCCCTTTATAGCTGGAGTACATTTTGAGTTCTCTTCTTTTCATCCAAACCATGAAAACATGATTTTTCATATAATTTCATTTTACCAGTAAACTTAGCGGACTATCATCGTCAAGTATTGCACATGTAATCTTAGTAAGTAGTGCCATATGTTTACATGCTATCTTGTTCTCTATAGGTTTTGTGTTTGCAGAGTCCTTAGTTTTTTAATTCGTAATTTTTTCATTGTAACAGAAGAACCTGCTTCAGTCTTTTTGGTAGGCAGTTTGGAGAAATTGGTTGCAAATGTTCTGATTGTTGCTAGCAAGTCTTCAGAACCAAATGTGAATCTTCAGAATTCAGTGACTAAAGCATTTTGAGAAAATATTGCCTGCACCACATTTATCGGTGGAAATTGGCAATGATTAAAAAATTTCTTTACTCGTAAATTTCTATATGTTACTAGATTGCCTGCACCACATTTATCGGTGGAAATTGGCAATGATTAAAAAATTTCTTTACACGTAAATTTCTATATGTTACTAGATACTTTTAAAGAGACTTTTTTCAGTAGCCTTTTTCTTTGCCTTTCAGATGATGACAACAGTGCCAACCTTTAGGCTTGTAATGGAGTAGTGTGTTCTGCAAATTCCCCCCAAACTCTGCCAGTCCTGATGCTGCGAGCTATTGCAGTTGGTATCCCCATTGGTATCACCTTTGTGGATTGCTTTGGTTATGTTGCCAAGGTTGAAGGTGTATCGATGCAACCAGCCTTGAATCCTGAAAGTAATGGAAGGAGTGATTTTGTCTTTTTGAGTCGCTGGAGTTCCAGATCTTTTTGTTATAACCGAGGTGATATGGTATCTCTTGTGTCTCCTAAAGATCCCAGTCAGAAGATCATTAAACGTATAATTGCCCTTGAAGGTGACCTAATTCGTACCATTGGATATAAAAGTAGGTATATCCGTATTCCAGAGGGACACTGTTGGGTAGAAGGTGATCATACTGGCCACTCATTAGATTCAAACTTTTTTGGCCCAGTAGCAGTAGGCCTCATAACAGCTAAAGCCTTACAGATTGTGTGGCCTCCTGAACGGTGGCAGCGTTTAGAAAGTGAATTGCCAGATGAACGAATACCTCTCAATTTACGAGGTGTTTCTGGTAAGGGTTTTGATTACAGTGAAGTTTTTGATATGTCAGACATAGAAGAATGAAATGTAGATGAAAGATTTTCTATACAAATCTCATTAATTAGATAAACCAAGAAAAATGAGGGTTGCTTCTTTTGTAAATCATTTAGAGTTTGAATTAGAGGGGAATATCAATAAAAATGCAATATGCCTGGGTGACATTGACAATGATGGACAAAATGAACTTATTGTTGGAAATGAAAAGGGAGGCCTAGCAGTCTTTAAGGGAGAATGCCATCGTCCAGTTCGTGTTGGGACTGATCTTGGAATGGTTTCTGCTGTAGCTGTTGGTGATGTGTTCAATTCTGGTCGTAATGTTTTAGTGGTGGTCACAGGTTGTGGTTATTGTTATATATATGATTTTGAGGATGATCACCTTGGAGAATCAACAGAGAAAAAGGTTTTGCAACCAGTTCATGCTCAGCGTATTCCTGCTAATATTAAAGTTATGTTGATAGGTGATGTAAATGGTGATGGTTTTTCTGAAATGGTTGTTGCACTTACAGACCGTGTTGTCCGTACGTACCGATGGGTAAATTCAGGTGAAGTTGTTGGGGGAAAACCATATGGGAAACTTATTGGCCTCAACAAATGGGAGTTAGGGGATCAGATTGGAGGGATTACTTTTAATCAGTGTAAAGATGGAACTCCATCACTTTTAGTAGCACAACCTGGTGGTACTTATTTTACCCTTAAAGTACAACCTGCTGGTCAGGATAGAGAGCTTGATCCTTTTGATGAAAAGTCATCAGAATTGTTGACCAAAATGTCCTTAGACTATGAGCCTCTGGCATCAGCTAGACTTCGCAGTCCCAACATTCACACAGAGATTTGTGGCAATATTAGGCTGGGTAAAGTCAGACCTTGTTCATATAGTAGTGAAGGGGATGTACATGAGAATTCAAAGACAGTTTCTGTCCAGTCAGATAGTGATGTAGGAGAAGCAGCCTCATGTGAAACTTCTAAAAAATTAGGGTCTAACCAAGCCAGGCTAAGTACTGACACAGATGAAGAATCATCCTTTGAAATGTTTGCTAACAAGTCGCATGTTAGGTCAGGCACAGAATCCAATGAAGGACCAACTGGTTTGGCATCTGCCTATGCCTTAGCTACTTTGGATGGCACTATGATGCTGGTACATGAAGGTAAAATTCAGTGGAATTTGCAAGTCGACCATCAACTTTTTGCCGTATGTAAACTTGATGTCACTGAGGATGGAAATGATGAAGTTGTGGCATGTGCTTGGGATGGAAACACATACATAGTCTGCCAGAACACTGACTGTGTTCGTTTTACCTTCCATGAGCCTGTGAGTGCATTCACAGCAGGCTTGTATGGCCTCAGAGGAAAGCAGGTATGTGTCATGCTGTTGTAATAATAACCTTAATTTATAAAATTTTATTAACTTCTTTGGTTTTGCAACTTAATAATATCTTAAGTTCTGCTACACTTAATTTTCAGTTAGCCAAATGTCAAGGTTTATGCTTTTGTCATTCTGTGTATTGCCTCTTGTTTCTTCTCTCGGATATGCTGACATATATCTTTACATGAGTGTATACACATACTTACCAGATATTAGAGAGCAAGGAACAATTATAGCAGGATAAGAAGGCAGGAACAAAGAAACTTTGAAAAGAATGTTGTGGTCTAGGCTGTAAGAAATATAAAACTTTTCCATAAATTCTTCAGGAGTAAATTGTCAGTTAAAGAGGACCTAATCAGGCTGTAGGGGATTCAGAGGAAAGAATTGTAGATGATGTAAGAATGTGAGGAACTGAATAACAAGTTTAGAAGTGTTATCTTAGTGGAAGACAGTGTAGCCTCAATGCCAGTGAGAAGGAATGAAGAGAAGGTTGTAGAAAACTTATATATAGAAAAGACATTTAAGAGAATGCTAAAGTTTTTGGCCCATACAAGGCTTTTGATCTTGATGAAATTTCACCATTAGTGCTGATGTGTGCAGATGCACTAGACGAACCTCTTGCAATGCTTCTCAAGAGTGGCTGGAGAAGGTAAAGTACCAAAGGAATGGATAAGGGCAAATTTCATACCTTCTATGAAAACGGTGGCTGGGAATAGTCACTGAACTACAGACTGGTCTAACAGATGAACATCGTCTGTAGGTTTCTGGATAGTTAAAAACCAATTGGATGACTTTCTACTAGGGAGAAATCACCTTTGTCAGAGACAGCATAATTGTAGGGAAAGGTGGTCATGTGTAACAAATCTTACATTGCTATGAGAGAGTGAGTTATGTCTTAAACAGAAGGGAAGACAGGATGGACTGTTTGTATCCAAACTTCCAGAAAGCATTTTTCACTCTTCTGCTTGGGAGACTGAGAAGCTGGATCACCAGGCAAGAATAAGGGGATACCCTTTCATCGGATAGATTATTGTTGTGGAAGGGAACACAGAATGCATGGGAGAGAAGCCTTCTCCAAATGGACTGAGGTGAACAGTAGAGTTTTCCAGGGTTCTCCTATGGGGTCCATCTTCTTGGGTAAGTGATTTACCTGAAGGTATGGACTCCTATTTGCAGTTGATGCAAAGGTCATGAGGGAATTGAAAAGTGAGGAAGATTAC